>NC_050585.1:16777260-17078396 GCF_013368585.1 Megalops cyprinoides | reverse complement strand
AGGCTCGCCAGATCTCCATTTCCCACCTGGAGATGTGGCATCTCTGTCAGTTTGCCAGTTGCACTGCTACCCTCTGGATCAGATAGCAAACACGTACAGGTCCTCATGTCCTCTAGCCATCAAAACAGTGACCTCCAGATAGAGTTCCACCTTGATTTGCCACTCATTAAAAGGATGTGGAATGGGACAGCTTATAAGAACATAAGAACATATTATGATGAGAACAGGCCATTCGGCCCAACTAAGCTTGCCATTACAATTAAATTCAAAACTGCATTAAGTCTGGACTTGAACACAGCAAGGGTTTCTGCGTCAACTACATGACCTGGCAACCTATTCCATGTATTGATAACTCTTTGTGTAAAATAGTACTTCCTTATAAGAACATAGGAAGAGCTTATTTTGTCTTCCTCCCTCTCTCTTTTTCTGTGGGAGACAGTGAATCGGTAAGGGCAATGGCAGGATATGTATTCCAGGACTGACTGAAGTGGGCACTGCTACATCCACTAGGGTGGGGGATGAGAAAATTTTACATCATTAGGGGAGGGACATAGGGATGACTTGATTGCAAAAAAAAAAAAAAAAATCACATTATTTGCACTGAGGCTAGACTAACCTGAATGGAGTGTGTTGTATTCCCATCTTTCATTGTAACCTGCAGATGACAGGCAATATCACCAATCTGTTCTTCTCTTTCATTAAGTGGGAACCTGAAAAATTCTTTCATCTCCTCTTACTCCAAATTATATACAATATTATCCACTAGGATCACGCACAATACCCCAACAGCTACACTTTCCACACTCCCTCCCTCTGTTATGATAGAACTGCAAGAAATTATGGTGTAATTTGATACCCCCGCTGTTGGTCACATTATGGCAATAAACAGTAACAATTCTTTGTACTTTACTCAGTCCTTCAGTTATTGATAGAAACAGAAAAAAAAAACATTTTTTGCAGGAAATTGTTTACTATGTCCACATACTTAAATTCATTTGCACCTTTTGCTGATTTCATATCACACATGCAAAATACCACAAATATTACCATATCAGATTGGCTATTGGCCCAACACTAACATCCACACCAGCGATGTTCAGCTGAAGCTATACTCATTTTATACCCAAACATCATGGTTTTGGCTATATCTGTGCCTAACACTAATCACAGCTAAGAATGTTCTGTAGCTGTCTTGATAACATGCCCTTAAAGGGTGTGCACAATGTTATTTCTCTCCTATCAGCAATGCATCTGTCCCAGGACTTACTTAAATGCACACATTATGCTACACTAGTGATTTTACGCCAAATCAGTTTTCATTTTAGGCCCAAAATTGTGTTGGCTATACCTTCTCTTACTACCCACCAATAACAATGCTTTACAACATTCTTGTAAAGTAGCACCAAAAAATTGCTGTATTGTTTCATGCAGAATTGTTTTTTTTTTTCTTTTCAAACCTCAAAGCAACTTCAGGCAGGAAGCATTACTTTTTCTCAGCAGTATGTCAAAACCTCTGCTCACATGTGGCTGGAGGTTGGAACTACATGTTTTTTTGTTTATTTTCATCCATCAATTCCATTTAGAAATGAGGAAAAATGAATACTTTGGAATGTATAAGATGGACTGTTACATTTGTCTGTAGCTGGACCGGCACGTCCCATACCAGTTGTTTTAAGCAGACCAATTCTTCAAATTTTGGAGGCAGGGGGGGTCAGTGAGTAGAGTGACACTGAGTTCATCGGTAACCTCTGAGAGCTGTTAAATGGAAGAAAACTAACGTGGCGTAGAAAAGTGCAGCACCATGCTTTCAGTGTTCATCAGCCCCTGTCCTCTTCACCGCTCACACTGGCCAGGAATCTAAGCTGTGATATCCTTCAGAAAAAGAAGAGATGGACAGGTGAAGCCGCACTTTGGATCATCTGTCAGGTAGACCATGTGCAACTGTTAGAGGTGGTGCCTCAATGGACAGAGCAGAGGGTTAATGAGGTCCCTCTGTCTGTTCTGGAGTCCTGGCTGGGTGACACCTTGGCACTGAGACAGGCAGGTGGCCTGCCATCCTCATTATGGAGAATACTCTGTAATCACAGGATTACTATTCTGGCATGCAATGTGAGTGATGCTTAGGGGGAGACTGGATCAAATTTCCAAACTGTTTTTGTCTCTGGTTTCAACAACTAATTTCTGTCAGCGTATCTTCTTCAACTCTCCAGACAAGTTTGGATTTAAGAGAAACAAAAATAGAGGAGGTGAAAAAAAAGAAGGAAAATCAAAATTCATGAAAGTTAGGGAAATCTGCTTCATGACGAAGTGTCGCTTATCACCAGTGGCTAGAGATAAAACAGTATGGTTACAAGTCATTTGTGTCACATCAAAGCTTCTGTTGGGTCTGAATTATTGGGAAACTCCTAACAGGAATCTGCAACAACTATACAAAGGAAAATTTTGCACCATGACGTGTTAGGCCATTCAGCCACCTTAGGCTGGGGCTTCGAGATTGAACTTTAATAATGTGCTAAGGTAAAGAACTACATGGAGGCCTGGTATATTTTTTTGTACAATTAGTTAAGTATTTCAAAAAAAAAAAAAATGCAACCAAGCACCTGTAATGGCAATTATTTTGAAATAAATATTTAAACCAATATTTAGCACTAGTATATTGCTGTTTACACTTGCATGTATTTGTGTAGTTTGTATGCATGTGTGTGTGTGTGTGTTTGTGTGTATGTGTTTGTGTCTGTGTATACTGGCGCTGTGCGATTGACAATTTCTGACACATAAAAATAAATAACTCTAAAAGAGTAGAAAGACACTTTGTAAAAGCATTAGCGGTTGAGAAATATGGTTCACTGCTTAATTTTTGACTATGTAATTTCAAAAGCAATCTTGGGTTAGTAGTTAGTAATCAATGCCTTTGAATGGATTTCTTCACTATGGTTCACTTGCTCTGCACAAAGAAAATATTTGAAGACAGCATGGCTCACCAATCCTGAAATATCAGAAGAATAGTCTTGCCTGCAACAAAACACAAGCCTTGGCAAAACTGAGCAATGGCACACAAATTACCCCATACTTTGCATGAAAATAGTGTAAAAATGTGATAAATGCCTTTAATATGTAAGGTAAATGTACGAGAGTGTGATCTGGGTACAGAGAGAGACCAAGGGAACAGGGAATCCTGACTGGCACGAATATTCAAAACTGCATATTGTATATCCACAAATGGTGAGGAACTCTTTTCTCTTTTACAGCTGCAAAACTCAAACTCCCAGAAGTACTAAGTTTTCTTTCACCAGAGGTGCGCCCTATAAGGAAGGGCGGAAGGATGGAACAAAACCAAAGCTTGCACTGACTGGTGCACAGCAGTGGGTTTTGAACTTCTTTCAACACTGCTGACATGCAAAGGGACATCCTTGCGAGGATTCATATGTATCTTGTTTGTTTTAATCTCTGCCGCTCACAGTATCAGCGTTCCTTGTTTCTGCATTGTCAGTGTGAAACAAAGGAGTAATCATTTACTGGTCTGTTTTACTACCAAGCCTTCTGGAAGGCACCCTGGAGTGGTTCCAGGTGGAACTGTAACTCATGGAGAGTGGTTGGACATACCAAGTGTTTATAAATCAGCTACGTCAGGGCCATAGTGTGTGCATGGAACTAATCACTTCTCCAGGGTCATTTAGAAAGACTTATCTGAGTTTTATCAGAACATAATTATTTGTAAGATGAGATATCTATGCTTGATGATAACTGGAAGGTAAACAACTAATATTTTTTTCAGAAAACGATGTTAGGTTCCACACATGCACAGAGTGGGAGACAGACGTAGACCGTAGATTTACTGTATATGGCTGTACAATAAATACAGTTCAGAAAACTACCTTCCTTTTGCTCTATTTCCCATCCAATTTGACCTGTCTATTTACACAAATTGACCTGTCCATAGTTCATGCATATTTTTAGGAAATAGAAGCTACCAAGAAAAGGTTCTTACATGGCAAGCCAGACATATCTGCCTGAATAAATCCAGAATTTTTCTCTTGGAGTACTGTTTCCATGAAATCACCAGGAAGTGTTCCTTGCATTTCTTTAAAAGTTTTTTTTTATTATTATTATTATTATTATTAGAAGGTTCGTTAAGTGTGCAAAGACATGATCCAAAGAGATCATTTACCTCCACAGAGTAGAAAATGAGATTTTTATGGTGGAGCAGGCATTACATTAAAGCTGTAAAGTAGAATGAATAGCTCAGGCCTACAGCTTATTTAACAGTTGATGACATGCAGCCACACTATTTGTGCAGGCGGGATACCTCATTTGGAAAATGTAAAGTTCCCCCGATGTGACGCGGGAGATCTAATCGTTGTACGCGAGGGATACAGATTAACTTTGTCACTTGGTCCACGGGAAGCAGCAGTGATTCGAGACTGAGAGTTCTATCCGCACAGGCGAAGTCACAGTCTGGAAGTGTGGATGATACAGATCGGTGTCGCATCACCACTGTTCCATAAAATTAGACTGTTGTCCCAAGCTATGTACTGTACATACATATTTAAATATCTCGGATGGGAGCAGTTTGGCACAGCAATTTATGTCTTCAAAGCAAAGCATGTGAAATACCTCCTTTATGTGAATCAAAAAAAAAAAAAAAAGAAGAATCCCAGTTCATCTGCGCAAGACTCCAGAAGTACCATTTTACAAGATGCACTCCCCATCAGAGCTTGTTTGCACGTGCAGTTATGCATGCACACCATGTGATGGTGCTAACACACTGCCACACGGCCCATAAGAGCCCTGCACGATCAGAGAACTTCTGCGCGGCACTGTTGACAAGGGGCTTCAGTCTGAAAGCTGATCTGCTGCAGAACATCTCCCAGCGTTCCTGTCTAATGCAATGGGCGTCCCCTCGATCAGGGCGAACGACAGCACGCACGCTTTAGACAATGGCTGCCGCGAATTTAAAAGCTGCTTTGCCATAATGTCGCTTTGATTACTACTTTCAAAACCTACATCAGATCACTTTCAAAGTGAAGACGTTGAGGGAGTACATCTCAGCAAGGCAGTGAGTGCTGCATTCTCATCCCACAGCGCTTTGAAGACAGGCAGAAGTAAAGTGCAACATTTTTCGCAGCTGCAGTGATCTGTATAAATAATTCCGGTTCTTCATCTGTTCCGCTGGTTCGAGCTCAGTCCCCGTCTCGCAGAATGAAAGGATTCTTTTAACTGGTTTAATCCGATGCATTTAGGGAATATTTGTCAGACTAATGACAACAGCCTGGAAAAAGCTCTTATCTTAATATTTTTTTACCCTTAAAAAATATCCAAGAAATAATAATCTGTCTTATGCTTGCACCACTGGTTATTTTCATTTAGATTTCCTGTGATGTTAAATGAGATGACAGGTGAAATGTTCCTAAATATCCTTTATTTAAGGAAGTAAATATTTTTCTTATGACTCAAGTGTATTGGAAAGGTTTGATGTGAAAAATAGATGGTTCCAAGTGTTATCATATACCCTATGTTGATTCTGATTAAATAGACAAATAAATAACAGTCACTAAACTAAGGTGTAGAATTCAAAAGTATACTTTAAAAACATTGCAGACAGTGAGCATTCTCTACCTTCTCATTAGTTAGAGGTTTACATTTCTATCAGTCCCAGTAAATAGATTAGATATGGTGTGTATCAGTAACCTAATCAGTGTTGTTTGATTTGGCACAAGAATAAAATAATAGTAGTAGCTCCCCTAAGCCTAACACAAATAAGCTTAATCAATGACTACTGCGATATCTATACCATCTCAAATCCAACACCTGGCCGTCTATCTTAAAACCTGTGTAGCGGATGAATTGGATTTAGATAAATCAGGCCTGGATTGGTGCTTATCACACATGCAAAATGGTTTCCTTCGAGCACGCTGCCACGTCTCAGAGGACTGCATGACTTTTAAGTAAGAGCCAGTCAAGAGTATCTCCCCTTGTCTTTAAATGTAAACACACTTGTTTTCTGGGAGCAGTGTGTCCAAATAAAGACAGAAGTACTGACCTTAGTTCAGTGGCAATTAATCAAGTGAACAGCGGGACGGCTGGTACCATTAATCTTACAGTCACAAGGAGTTCATTAATTACCTAGGATTACTTGTCTACCTAAAGACAAATAATCCACACCATCTTCTAAGGATACCTCCAGTTTACTGCATTTCATTCATTTACTCATTTAACTTTTTTATTGTTAATCATTTAATTTTGCACTGTTCATATGAATCAGTGTGTCCAAAATCAATCCAGTTAACTGCTTCAGACAGAGGCCATCCAGATGTTTTCAGAGACTGAGAGTGCAAATGTAAGACGTGATATTGGCTCCGTTCCTGTGTGTGAAAAATATAAAATCTAGCTTTTATTGTGATCATAAGAACAGCCTTCTTCTTACTGATCCCAGTGAATCCATGTACTTGACATGAGACTTTTTGTAAAAGTCAATGATGGTTATTTGCAAGAAATTAAAATTTCTGATTCAAATCTAAAAAGCGGTGTTGCTCACGTCTGTAAACACTGTCCTGCTAATTTTCCCTTAAAGATTTTTTAAAAGCTGACTTGACTGTAACCTCCCCGTAAAGAATGAGTATTATGATGATACCGGTCTTTAGTTGTTAGTCAAAACTGATCCACCTATTGATAGTCATAAAACTCAGTGGAAAATGTGGATCCGTGGGACACAAACGCTTAGCTGGAATCATCGCCCAGGGTCTCTGGCTCAGCTGAGTTAACCTGTGACAGGTATCACTTGGATGACAGCAACTGCCACTCAGGCCCTAATTTATTCTGATCTTAAAGGAAATTCCATTTCTTAACTGTCGGCGGAATGACCAGTGATGCCCATCACGAGGTTAACAAATTATGTGGACGCTGTCGGGCCCGCCAACATGACAAATGAACCTCTGCCGCCATGCATGTCAAACCTGCCTCGTCAGTCCCGTGCAATTATTTTATTGTAATGAAAATCTAAGAGTGATACTGCCGCCAAAGTGCATGGTTAGTCAGCAGTGAGCTCATTTCCCTGGGGAGATGGGACCAAGGGCTGATTGCAATATTTTGAAAAATAAGTAAACAAAATGCACCACTGGGTGTCACTTTAATAAATGTATTCAGCGATGAAATCAATTACAATTGATCCCTCATTTATGAGACTTGGCAGCAACATTTATTAAGTCCCGCAGGGATCAAGGCTTGATTAAACTGGCAGGGGGAGACTGATTTCTGGCATATTTTCTGTTGTCAGCGCACCAGTTCTCTTTTGGTGCTCCTATAACAAACTGTCAGGTGCCATGTACTTTTACTCTGACCTGACAGCCTCTAGCACTGGGTCTCACAACAGCAGATACAGCATTTTGCTGATTCGTGTTTTCGAGACAATCACAGTTGGCAAGGGGAGTGAGTAAGGCAAGGAACACAATACAAATATCTTGGCTCGTCACTGTATCCCATTTTTTTTTAGGTCAGTAACTCGTTGTGGTAAAGCCCTTTCCTCCTGTGGATGCAAACAGAATCTGAGATGTTCCCAAGATCAATTCATGATTCTGGTAATGCGCCTTTGTTTAATTAAACGTTGTCTGCAGAAACGTTGACACTCAAATGATTCTTTGATGTTATCGGGTCTGAAACAAAAGAGGGCGGCTAATGGAAGTTTGAGTAATGAGAAAAAAAGACAATGACTAATGCAGCTTTGGAAGTCTGCCAGTCAAGTTTTATTTGGGCTTTTATTTACTCTTAATTAAATGTTAGTCTCTGGAGAGCATTTGATTTAACTGCTATGTGGCCTTTTGGCTTACTTAGTATAAAATCCTGAAGTTAAGGTCAGTGTGAAGATCAATCCTGAGCGTAACCTTTCTGTCACTTTGGCTGTGGCTTCAACAAGGCTGTCATGGAGCCACCTTCTATTTAAAGGGACAAGATATGTTTCAGCTTCTTGGTGATCACTATCTTATATTCATGGCAGATAAGTGAATCAATGATTTTATATATTGACCATTTAAAGACTAAGGTTAGCATTAACAGAATGTGAGGTGAATGTGACCAGAAATTAAAAGCCATTTCATGTTTCAAATTTGCCCTCCTTCTTTAAAACTCCAGTACTAACATGCTTGTGTGAAATTGGCCATGGAGTTTTTGCTTGTGTTGTACTCTGCTTCACTTGTAAGTCACTTTGGATAAAAAGGTCCGCCAAATTAATAAATGTAATGTAAATGTAAATTTAGTTTCTGGTCTGAATACACTGGTTATACTCACTCCAGTTACTACTCAGCACCACGGGCCATTTTCCTTTAAGTGTGCTCCAGTGATAACTTTGGAATGTTGCTGTTCAACACTGACATTGATTGACTGTCCACAATGTTCCTACAGCTTATTACAGTATTATTAGATAAACCAATCATTTATTACTATGTACCCACAAGAGCAAACAATATTAACTGCAAGGGAGAAGAATCTGATTTCCAGGTAATATTAAAAGACTATATTTACCATTGAAATTGATGATATGAAGAGAGTGCTTTTCAAGAAAACATGCCATCAAGAGGGTTGGGATATTTAAACACATTTATCTCTACCTGAATTGTGTGGTGCTGTTCCAGCTACATGAATCAGTTTACATTCATATAGCTTTTAGCAAAAAGGTCACATTGATTGCACCCAAACAGCTGAAACTGGGGTGTTTGCATCTTCATTAAAAAAAAACAAAAACAAACAAAAAAAAAACAGACAGATGAAACAACACCGAGAAGCTACTGGCAGACGTTTTTGCAGCACCTTCCACAAAGTTTTTACCTTCAGGCAATAAGGCTCCTGAACAACAGTTCAGTTAGAAGGAGGGCGGAGGTCTGATCTATGGTTTTAGTCTTTTTTATTATTGTACTTTTATTGGTATTTATTGGTATTTATTGTTATTTATTGATATTGGGCTGAGAGAGCGCCAGGGCACATTGTATTTCATTGTTTATGGTACTCTGTACTTGTATGCACATGACAAATAAACTTAGATTAAGTCATTAAACCCACACTAATTGAAACTTACATGGCACCATTCTCCATACAGAAAACAATCAGAGGTGCCATTTCTGTTATACAAGTGATACCACTGTTTTCAGTGAGGGAATCTCATGTGAACTATGCCATTGTTAATACATTAGTGGGATTCCACTGGAGTGCTTTCCAGGTGAGGCACCTTAAAGGCTTCTATGGTTTCTGTATCTAATAACGAACAGCATTGCGCGATTCTTCAAAGCATAACAAAAACGCATCTTTTTACCACTTTTCCAATGGTTATATAAGGAATATGTCTAGCCCAGAGTAAATCAGCAAAGTATCTTTCATGGCTGGATTAAAATCAAAACTTGTTGTGATTCACAAGATCAACCAGTGCCTTTGCCGTTACTGCCACATTTTTATATTGCCAAATTCAAATTTTGGCTGTCCTAGTCCAGCCTGTTTATCATCCTTCTGTTAAACTGGCTCAAAGAAATCTCTCCTACACTGCCTTAGATGATATGGGGGGAGTGTGGTGCAAAATGGGTGTCATGTACCACCCAAGGGTGCGTTACACCATTCTCCGTCACTATAAATCACTTTCACACCCATGAAAGGCGCTATATAAAATTCGTCATTCATAAAAAAATAACTCAATATAAAGTTTAATCTATTCTTATAGTAATACATAATGATGAGCTGTTCAGAAACCATACAATACAGTTTGTTTTACATAAGATGGAATGGAAGAGAAAGAAAGAGAATTTCTGAAACACCTGATGAAGATGTCATGAAACTGATGGAAATATCAAAGACCTTAGGCATTATAAAACAATCTGGCCAGTATCATCATGTTACAGTTCACCTCTCTTCTAAATAATAAAAAAAAACCTAAAAAAACAATTTAACAGCCATCTGAACTAATCATACAATGCAGAGCAGAGTGTTTCCACATGGCTAACAATCACATAGTGTAAGTGATTTCAATTAACTGTTAAACAGTAATTGGCCTCAAAGATATAAGCTCCATTAAAATTAGTGACTAAAATTGAGCAGTTGAAAAAGGCAACTGAATTGAGAGCAGTATTTTGCTGCCAGAAAAGAAAACATTCATGTTTTAATCAGTGTTCCTCATGTGACATATCCATCCATCCATGCTTATTACTTAACATTAATATTACAGCTTCTCACAGAGCCAGAATTGTTCTTGGGAGACAGTGCAATGCAGTTTCACCTTAGTCAAATGAAAAAAGAAATTTTCATTTGATTATATAATAGTGTGCATGCTATGCCTGATGAGGACAGAATACCATTGACTTATATGATCTGATGATTTTACTCGATGATAGATGGATGATTGATGTTTAGAAATACATCTTTAGGGGATGGGGGGCTATGCCCTTATGGTAGCTATCAGGGCCTGTATATGTGGATGCTGTCCCAACCTTGTCATTTCAGTATTTTTATGCAGTTTATGATTATGATTGTGGTTAAGACATTAAAATAAAGGTTTTTCAAATATTTGTCTACAAACAAAGCTTTTGCTTTGAATGACAATCTAATCGGGGAGATTGTTGAAGAAGAAGCTTTTTATTACTTTATTTTTCCCCATGATTTCCACTTAACTTCAAGGTCAGAAATCTGAGCAATCTGAGAAAGTTTTGTTTTGTCATAATTTTCACAAAATTTGCATTTCATCCAAAGTTGAAAATCAATGAAAAAGTGAGAATATAACACCCCCTTAAAGCAGAAAATGGAAATCTAAGGACAAAGCAATTTACGGTCAGATTGAATCACCACCTTTGTATCATTGTGTTATGAATGCACCCCAAGCTTTTCCTGGCTGTAAATTTCTCCCTACCCCACATAAATTCTGCGGGAGAGCAGTCAGGCAAAAATGGGGAAGAGGAGAAAGAAGGAATTTATGTCCACCCTGAGTTTTTATATACATAGCATGTAATTATTACCCCTCAGAAAGTTATTTCACGGATTGGCATACAGGAATGGGACTGTGAATAAGATAAGAATTATTTGACCCATTTATGTGTATTATGTTATTCTGTTGTTTGTCATATGCCAGGCTTTAATACATCTATTATTAAGCCTACTATTATGTAATCCTCTTTAGTTCCCATTAATATAATGTTCATTCACTACAAAACAAATTAAAGTATTCTTTATCGCATTATTTTATGTTCATGATGAATAGAATCTATTTCTGTAAAGCACAGCAGAATAATAAATAAATGTTAATAACAAATAACCAATAATAATAAACAAAAAATAACGTTAATAGTTAAAGTTAATAACATTAATAAAGGCTCATAATATTAATTAAGGTTTAATAACCATACTGTGTCACTAATATGTTGTCATTATGTGTACTCTAAAGTAAATGCATTAATTGTTATAATACACGATTAGAGAAGTTTCTGAACATACTTCAATGGACAAAACTATCAATGCAGGGTATAATGTTTGGGTGCCTTAGGCAAGATTTTTGTTGGAGTGCATCCAAATGCCATACACACTACTGAAAGAAAAAAACAAAAAAAACTCATTGGATACCCTACTGGGGTGCTGTGCCACCACAGGGAATGTATTATTTATTTAGTTCTTTTTACCGTATTTACTTACAATAATTCATTTCATTAATATGGCTTATTCTTATTACTTATAAGTAATAAGGTTTTTACTGCAAGATGGCAGTCTTGCATCTTGAATCTTTTCATCTGACACAGCCCTTTTGCTTGCTTGTGTCCATGTGTAACTGATAGTTTTATGAAATTTAACAAGAAGGAAGTAGCTTAGTTTGCATCCATAGGAGTATATAAGCAAAATAAGTGCATATCAGAACCACTAAGCTTCGGTGCTTCCCTTATTTTATAATGCAAGATTTTTAAGGCAATAATAACAGGTTTAAGCCTTCTCCATTATATGTATATGACATATGTATATGTATATGAGTAATGACAAGCTGTAAATATCTACATGTGTCCACTTACTTATAATTCCATAGCTCGTAGGTGCTCAGACACATCCTTCACAGAACATTTACGTATTTATTTCATTTTATCAAATAAGTTTTTACAATGTTTATTGGTCGTCTATTTTGGAATTGCAGATTGCAGTTTAGGTCCATCTCACTGCAACGTCCGCGCTCCTGCAGGATCACTGGGGATTGTGAACACAATCCTTCAAAACACTCCTGCAGTGACTATTTGTCATACTACAAATCCCACAGTGCACCACAGTGAAGCAAATGCCAACTAGAGGATACCTGTAGCTGCTTTCCCACTGACGTCAATGGGCTCCCAGGTGCTTGGCTAGTCATAGAGCGCCTGAGGGTGGAGAGATAAGGAAACTGTGGTTGACAACCCCACCCCTGCTCTGGTGGAACAAAGCCAATTTGTTCTGCCTCAGTGGGCTCCTGGTCATTGTCGGCTGATGACATGGCTGTTCTCAAACATAGGCTATAGGGCTCAGCTTGCTCTCAGAATGAAAAATAATGTAAATAAGGTTGTGGCACAGTAAAAAACCTGCAATACAGGAAGTGATGCAGAACCATACAAACTGAACTGATACAAAATTATGAGCTATGAGTAATGAAAGTGGTTTAATAATTAACAATTTAGTAAGTTGTTGTATCATCTATGTTTACAAAATGACAATACAGAAAGAAACCATTATAGGACAACGTAGAATACGGCACTCAAACTATCACACAGACTTCATTATTTTTAATATTAATAATTTAATATTTGTTTGAGTAATTCAGACACTACAATACCTTTGGTAACTGCCTATTCAGGGCAAACACAGAAAGCAGTATGGCTCAATATCGACTGCCAAATTTGTCAACACTTAAATAGGTGTTGCTGGCTACAGAGATGGATTTTTTTTAGTCACTGCCAAATTATTTTTGGTCCAGGTGACCCTTGCTTGCTGCTTGAAATCATAGCATATCCAGTGCAGATGTAAATATCCAGATGGGTTGTCTGGATATCTGTAATACCTTTTCATCACAGGACACAAAGTGTGCCATTTCCTAATTCCACTCCTACCAGTGAAATCATGTTGGGGTTTTAAAAGGGGGCAACAGATGGGGAAGAGGACTAGGGCTACTGTCAGAAAGGAGAGAGCAAGAGAGAGTCTGGTGTTAAACCCTAATCCAAGGCAGATGTTTCTCATGTAATCAGGCAGGCTTACAGTTTCAGATATTGGTGTTGCAATTTGCTCCATTAATATTCGTGTTTCAGACTGGAGTCACAATTCATAGCCATACAGATTTTTGGCTTTAAATAGATCAAATGAAATTTATGTAGGATAACAAACCAAAAGAATCATCATATTTTATACCATCCATCTGGAAAGTAATATTGGATATTTTCTTTTCTTGAAATTTTAATACACTGAACTACACTGCAAAGGTACTTTACAGCACACGAACATCTGACCACATCACATGAACAAATGCCAATACATCACACAGTACTGCAATAACTACTGCTGTATTTAGTAATAAAACATGTAAGCAACTAGTGTCAAAGTGCAATAACACCCAATTAATATACAGAAAAGGCAATGAATTCAGTGACTCATCTGGGACTAGGGGTAGACATCATGTGGTCACAGGCCCACTGGCTCAGCCACTCACTGTATATGGTCTCACACCTTGAGAGCTCACTGAAGGTTTGATCCTGTCTGTCAGTCATACTTTAGCCAAGTAAGTAGTTTATCCTTAAAGTATGTCTGCAATGCTGATAAAGGTTCTAAATACATCAAGTAAGATGTGCCCAGAAGTGAATGCTTACCACTAATCTCATGAACTATACACAATCCATTTTCACTCTGTGTGTGTATGTGTGTGTGTGTCTATATATATTCTGTATACATCTTTTTGAATATCCTGTGCTGACCAAGGATGAAATATCCCCTGAGTTATCCCATACTGGGGTAGTCAGATCGAAATTGGATGCCCCATAATGCTTAATAATACTTTTCCATCCCCTTAAGGGGGATAAATCCATATCACTAAAGAGGGGATACTGTATCTTTGGCTTATATTTTTATACCCCAGTAAATCTTGGACTCTGTGAGGTTTTACCTAACCAGGTTCTGTGGATCACCAGGGGGATTTTGGAGTATCGGGGCATCCAAGTGTGTAATGCCGTAACCTGAAATGCTCCATCGTTAAATTTCCTGTAAGGCAGAGCCAAAGCCTCAGAGAGCTTGCCATATTGTGATGTACAGTACAGTAGGTATATAGAGAGGGTGTACAGCCCCAATGAAGAGAGAGAGAGAGAGAGAGAGAGAGAGAGAGAGAGAAAAGGCACAAGCCACGTTCATTAGTTGTCTGAAGTCCCGTTCATACTGAGTCTATTTTATTTTCTTCTGTTAAGTACACTAATTAATTATTTCTGCTGATTCATATTAATCTTGCTCCCGGAGTTCACTTGCCGTACTGTGTGGGTTTTTTGCTTGAGCGCAAGTATTGAACAGCTGGGGAGTTAATGATGTGTCCTCTGTCATGAATCACTGTGCTGCGGCTTTGGAAAATACAAGCCACATCTCAACACGTTCTGTATTGGGAATTAAAGGGCTCTCGTTTCACCGTTTCACTTCACTGTTATGTAAAGTGAAATACACAGGCTGCAGGCAAACAACATTGCAAAGCTGTTTTTTGTTTTTCACTTCTCTCTAGGGATGTCATATATGGTAGCACAACCTCAATGCCATCAGGGCTAACGGGAGCCCTGTCTGGCATGTCCTTTAGGACTTCAGGTGTGTCATTTATGACCTCTGAAGATAAATTGCCACGCAGCGCACTCCCTCTCTGCAGTAGTTAATGGGTAACTGCCTGAATTGAATTTACCATCTTGGTGTATTGAGTTTACTCTAAGAAGATAGATGCCTGTGGCAATGTACTCATTTTACACTTCAGCACAACAAATAAACATAAGACAAAACACAGCTATCTCAATGCTACGTGTTGTGGGTTTAAACCAGTGCACCAGTAGCTTACACAATGTCACACCAGTGAAGAGTTCCCTTTCTTGCTTATGAAGAAACTCTGCCAGTACATTTCACATTGGCTGCATCTGTCCCTCTAAAGTACTTGTGCTGCATGAATAATTGTACCACATAATTAACATTCCAAGAAATGGACTTCCTTTTGAAAAAAATATCACTGAACCAACAACTGATGAAATGCAGAAACACTCAATTCATTTATGAATTAAGAAGTTATTTATTCATTATTTTTATTTTTCAGCAGAAAAATGATGGTATGCTCTTCTAATGGCCTTCCAAGCTTAATCAAGTTATAATGATTCAAAAGTATTAGCTGTCCATTTAGTTTGACTAAATTGACTGACTTGACTAAATTAATATTGATAAGATCTAAGACAACACATCCATATCCAGCTGCTTTAGGCATGCATCTTATGTCATATTCTCATATTATTGTATGCCTTTAAAAGGCATCACAGATGGCTGGTGAAGACAATTGTGGATCATATTCAACCAAAAGTTAAATAACGCACTAAAACTATGTGGTGGTGGGTATTGAATAAAAAAAAATTAGCTTAACAAAGAATTTAGATGGATAGTGGACTGGCCAAATTGTCATAAATTGCAATTTGCAAGTGTGGGTAACGCTAAATAAAACAAAAGCTAACCAGTATCTAAAGTTGTCCTATGGCTCCATGTTAAATTAATTATGTATCATCAGCTTTTTCCCAGGATAAGGAAGTAGAACAGACAAACATACCAAGGTGTAGCCATAAAGCAGTGTTTTATTTAACTGGTACTTTTATCACAGTAAAATAAATAAACACATAAATCAAGTTAACACTTACACACCCATACCCCTCAGAGTGGTTTCATGGGTCTACATAAGTATTTTGCTTTTCACCTGCTGCCTGAACAATTACCATAAATTAATTTGAGCATAGTGTACATTTAAACAGTGATTTTTAAAAATGTGGACCCCACCAGAAAGACAGTGAGAATTTTGTTTGATTGGGGAGTGTGCTTTACACACAGAAGTACAACACACTGCTTGTTTTACACAACCTGACCTCATAGCCCAACTGGCAAATATGTACTGTACAGTATGGGGTTCAAGAACACTGTGCTGCTTGCCACTCCACATATGGGCTTTATACATTTTTATACTTTGTATATGCTTTATATGCTTTCAATCCAGAGTGACACATATCAGGTTATCATGCAATAATATATTGACCAATTGATTACATATTACATATTAGTATACACGTACATATAATTACTGTCTAATTGAATATTAAGTAATTGCATTGTGTTATTCAATTACACCTACCTAGTGAGACATGGTGTCACTGCATTATAGGTCAGTTGTTAAAATAATCACTTTTTCTACCCTGGTAAAGCATCACACATCAATATACAAGTTTAAAAAGCAGTAAGCATAACATGAGTTACATTTCTCACAGGCTCCATAGGCGGTGTCTGCTTTGTTCATGTTTCCCTCAGCACCACTGTGCTCCCAGCTTTATGCTGCAGGAGGAGAAAAGGACAGGTGAAAGGCAAACAGTTCCATTTCTCCTCGCAGCACAACAGAGTCCTTTTGCAAAGCTGAAAAATAAATAAATGAAAGATTTCCTTGCTTTGCTTTACCCTCTGATTTCCCAGGTGAGAGAGCAAGGCAATCGTAAATTTGTCAGAGGGCCTCATTTACCCCACGTTTACCAATGAATATTAATGGTGCACAGGCTTCAGGCATCTCCTCGCATTCACCTGGGATGAGTTGATCTTTGTGAGGAATCATATCCATGCGTCAATAACGGCAAAAAAAGAGGGAAACATTCTCAGGGATCCACATAACTGCTTTTGGTTGTCTTTTTATTTAACTCTGCAGCAACCGTGAGGACCACTATCACACAGAAATTACATTTTTTTCCATAGAAGAGAGTCTGGATGTTGGACAGGCACTAATGTGCAGGAAAATCAACTGCGCATCTGGATCGTGTTTTTGCCTAAATAAGCTCCATCATAATATAATTATGACCAAATTAGGAAAAAATTATGAATTGTTGAATATGAATTATTTATTTTCTATTTGGCTATAGTTAAGACATTTTGCAGGGAAGATTATTTTCAATAATATAATGGACCCAAAATAATTTGTTTTATAGATTTGTAAACTTTTATTAAATGTTATCCATTGCTTGCCCATTTACATTTAAATAGTTGTTTCACATAATTAATTGATTCACTTAAATCTCTTGGTTAATTAAATAGTTATTTGATAATTTGTTGTTTCACTAAAATAATTATACATGCAGAGAAATAAATAAATAAATACTTATTATTGTCCATGTATAGTACAACTTTCCTTTTTGGTTTACAAAACAGGTTGGGAGTTTTCTGTATCATGCTTTAATATGTGTAGTGGTTGTAATTACAAGGTAACATGAAGTTAGTCTCTGCAGCTAATTAATGTGTTAATTAATTAATGTGTTGAAGCATGTTATTTCCATATTCAGCAGTCTAACTAACCATCCTAACTGTGTTAACCATTGAATGCTGAACAATAGCACAGATGTCACAAAGCAGGAGAGAGGAGAGCACCCGCAGATTAACTGAAATGTGGAAGCACACAAATTAAGGTGACATTGCTTTTCATAGTCATAGCTTAATTGCTTGAATGTCTGTTCTTCCACCCTTCTGACCACTTCTAAGGTTGTGTATATTACATTTTCATTTGATTCTTTTAGCTCGTTAAACCCCATCAGCAAACCATATTACAACAATCTTTTTTTATCATATTCCAATGTTGTGACAGAGGGCTCTGTCCCTGGCCTCAGAGTCATTTGTTGAATGCTGTTTTTTGTATTAGTAGAAGAGCACTTTAAATTTCTTGCAAAGAACGTGCTACTGTGGCAAACCCATTTCTTTGTTTCTGAGGGCCTTATGGCCTCCCCCCAACCCACACTTGTGAAGGGTTTTTAAGCAGTCATTTCTCCCAGTTTAATATTCATGCAATTGACAAACAAATGCCTTCTAGACACACTTTCAGTTTGTCCTGACCACTTCGGTTTCATGTGTAAGCCTCTAAAATTAAAACACTTTCAGGCTGAATAAATTAATCGAAGGAAGACAAATAATGCTGCCTTCTGTATGTGAAGGGGTTACATCTACTGTGAGTTTCACACCACAGCCTCACTATCTGCAAGAGACACAATTATCTAACTGAGGTGAAGACCAAGATCCCCTGTTAAAGAAAATTAACATATTCTTATTGTAGCTCCAGGCATGAGATTCGTCTCCTGTTGCAGTTGTTCACATGTACACTTTGCCTCTGAACTCTGCTACATTCTCCCCTAGAAGCTCCTGTATCAGTTATCCGTCTCACTGGCACTGTAACCAATAAGGTTTTTCTTGGACAGAATTTGAAGCACAGGCTCCATCATCCACACATACACAAGAGATACAATTTGCTTGCCAAGCTAAAGACCAAGGTCACCAGCTATAACAACTAATCACATTCTTATTATGGCTTTCAGAAGAGGTGAATGTCCTGAGTTTGTACGTGCTTCTGAACTCACTTTCTCCCATATTCTCTAAACTCCTGCAGACATCCTGCAACAAAGAGAGGCTGCATTTGATTCCATGGAATTCCATGAAGATGTGTGAAAAGTCATGCGTCCACTATTGCATTGGCTTGTTCAAGTGACTGATTTTGTCAGGCTGGTCCACAGCTACATTCAGCGCTCTGAACTCTGCCAGTCATTGTGTTATTGATCATGCTTATTGACTGTGCGCAAATGCATGTTAGCCTAACAAGACGTTAAAAAGCAATGCCTTCTATTTGCTCTAAGGGAGCATTTAACAAAATGTTGCATTGCCAGGTTGATTTGCTGGCCCTGCACCAAATTTGGGAAAGGCATTTGAAGTGAGTCCAAGAGTGTGCAGATATCTGAGTGCTGGGTGCTGAGAGAGAGTGGGGGGTGAGAGAACTCACCAGGGGCAGACATCCTGTTTTGACTTGATTGCACACTGTGATGTTGCTTTTGAGAGGTGGTCCTGACTGCTCCGCGTCAGGGAGGCAATTTGATGGCAGTCATTACCAACTGACAGGAAAATCAGAAACATAACCAGGAGCTATAGGAACATCTGCCACTGTGTTCCACCTGCACCCTTTCAATAGGCCCAGACACTAGGAACAGGGACACCAACCGCAGGGGACATTACAGGGAATGCCACGTTCCTTTGACGAGTTTCAATGGCGGTTTTCGCTATGATATGTTGACATGATCTATCGGCAGATCAGATATACATAATATATTGTATATACATATACATATACATATATAATATCAGCATATTATCAATATTCCTTAGAAATCCCAATGTAGAAAACCCACATCAAGATTTTCTCCAGGTACAGTGGTTTTAATTTTGGGCCTGGGACTCAAGAGGTTAATAACTGCACATTAATGCACATGTACGACTTGCACACTAGGGAAATATCACTGTGAATGAACTGAATGTGTGTCAGTGGAGGGCAGACTGCAGCACAGAGACAACAAGCTTGTTTAGACATCAGAGTCCATAATTTCCTGGCTCCCCTTTCGCAGACTGCTGCAACATGTATATTCCTAGATGACTTACGCAGACGTACATCAGACCCTTTTCTGTGGAGTGCACATTCAAACGCATCAAAAGGATGCCAACCACAAAATTTACTCTCCATGAATAAAGAAACCAGGGGGCAAGCCTCTCTACACAAGCATTTCCTTCAATAGCAAGCAATGGTAATACAATGGTGCCAAATGGATTGGCTAGTCTGTATCAAGGCATGGAGTAACAGAAAGCAAATTAGCAACAATAGCTTGTGACATCAATGACCTCACTAGATCACTCTGTAGGTGTAAGTTCTGGTAAAATATGTCTTGTCAAAAAGTAATGACAAAAATCACTTCATCCTCAGCACAGCTTGAAACATTAGTACATTATGATAATCTATATCAGTATAGCTTGTCACCTGCCCCTATCAGCAGTTATTCTAAAAGTTAATGCATTTTATATTGTACTCTTCCTCTCAGGACCTGCACCTATACCCCACATCAGCCTTTCATCTCTGCCAGCTGATTCTAAATTGTCCTCTATATGGTCCTTTGGCCATCCCTCAAGCATTAGCTGAAGTTTGGATTCTCCCTTAATAAAAACCACAGAGGAGAAAATGGATGGACTTTGAACCAACCCAAGATCATGCAGACATCTCTTTTTCTGAGGTGATTGACCTGTGAGATTCACTCCCAAAATAAATAAGTAAAATAACTTTGACCTTGACTTGAAATTTAACAATTGAAATAACAGATCAGGTTAAAGGTGAGATTGGTGGGATTACAATAAACACACCCCAAGTCATTTGTCACTAAAAGATGAACACCTTCTACTCAATTACACCTTTAAATAGTGTGCAAGAATTAAATGTTTGATTACAGGTACATTGACAGTCATGTATCCATGGTCACCAATCAACCAATCAAGCAGCATTCATGTAAGAGTGTAGAGTATGAAAAATAACTGACATACTCTAGACAGTCACATATCCATGGTTAGCAATCAACCAGTCAGTACTTGTGTTTTAGTATTTAGAGGGTGACATACCTGACATACTCAATCAAGGCCAGAGATCAAACATAATACCGCTCTAACTTCTTATTAAAAAGTTTCTAAGTATCTGTATTATTGAGTGCAAATGATGCCCTGAAAAACATTAGTACATTTAGTACATTAGTACAAACAAAAAGTACATTTGTACAATACCTGCAAGCAACTGTTTACAGGGTGTCAATGATTAAGCAACCTCTTAATGAGCATTAATGATTAACAATGTGGTTTTTCTCATTATGAGACAAGTATGTCTATAAAATCAATACGAATGGTAACATCTGACGAAGTGTACAGGTGTGACCAAAGCTGTTAATTGTAGCCCTTACATTGTTGTTTAAAATGCTTACGTATTTTGCTTGTTTGTCTGCACCAGAACACATTGTAAAATATCTTACCCTTCACAATTTTTTAGAATAGACCCAATGCTATCTTTTAATGAAAATGGGTATTAATACTGTAACGTGAGGCCTATGAGCCATACCTTATTACTAATCTCTGTAATATTCCTCTGCCGCAGGTTCAAAGCTCAGAGAGGGGATCGTTAATTCCATAAACAATTTGAAAATGCAGCCTCGGTCAGGCCCACGGGTTTCTTTCTGTCTCAGAGAAATATGAGCATCATTTACATAGAGACTGCTCTTCGAGGGCAATTTCTCACTCACGGTGTTTGTAAATCACTCCCTTTAACTAGATATTGACTCTGCATTTTAATGGCTTTTAAGAAGATACCAAAGCGACACTTCTTCTTCACTTTCTTCATTTAGAATTGAATGTGAAAGCTTAGGTCTACAATACTGAGATGGATAGGGGGCGGTAAATAATGCTTTTAGATTCAAACAAATTCCAGTACATTCAAATAAGTTTTACTCATCAAGAATCAACACAGAGGACCTTTTGGTCAGTTGTTTGGTCTGATTTTGGTGACTGTTTTCATTAATTAATAAGATAAATAAACAAATGCAGTATAAAGCTGACAGCCTGCAGTATGCTGTTTGATTTCTCTCTGACCAGCTTACATTCCCGGGCAGTATTCAAGCAGGGTGCCTGTTTGATTCTCATGTCCTGGAGAAGCACTCCTAAATGTTTTATTTTTTTAAAGGCACTTAAAAATTCTCAACACTTTACTGCACTTAACTCGACATCTCAAGACTGTAAACCAGTGTGACTGACATTTCGCATTCCTTGCAAGAAGTAATTTCTTCATGTGGCTTTTAAACTTGGCTTGTTCCTGTTCAGAGTCATTTTAAACCTCAAAATTACTTGCTGGCCAGACCAAAAAAGTAATAACTGAAGCAGGCAGAGCTTTTATAACTATTACTGACAAACGTTCATTGAAAAGAAATATCCATGGACTATTTATGAGAAATAGATTGCACAGAAACAAGGAGAGGAAAAATACAATGTTTCTCATAGTTTTGACCAGTATGATCAAATGCATATTTAGAAGAGCCTTATTTATATTGCTGTCTGGGAAATGATAAATGTGATAAATGATAAATACAGGCAGGGGACAGTAATGTAAAATATTGGCCGATGGTGTTGACCTTGCATCATTTGGTTTGGGGTTAGAATCCCAATTTGTCTCCCTAATCTAGTAGCAGGGTAATGGTAATAGTTTTTTTGTAATGGTTACAAAAAAGGAAATTACTAGAATGAGGTTGTTGTCACGGTATTGTGAGTGTGTGTGTGTGAATGCACGTGTGTGTGTGTGTGTGTGTGTGGGGGGGGGGGGGGGGGGGGGCATTGATGGGTGATGCTGTAACATTATAAGAGGCAAAAGAAAAAATGGATATTAGAAACAAATTAAGAGGTTCTTTGACTCATTAGTATTTACATGACAAGATATATAGAGGGGAAGGGAATTGCATTTTTAACTAAACCACAGGAATTCACATACTTTAAAAATATATTAACTCAGTCTTTCCTTATGGTCAAGATGCAATACCATACAGGATCAGGCTGAGCCTCCGCAGTTTAAGATTTATCACTATTTCCATTCTGGCAGCTATCGCCACTGTGGTCACCTGACAGCAGCTTGCATGCCCTCATTGTCACATACTCCTTCATAAATGATTTTCACAAATAAGAATTTTTCACATAAGAATAAGTTCCCTCTCTCCTTTGACTATTGGCAGCTTGAGAGGAGCCGTCAATGTCCTGTGAGGGATATCGGAAGTAGGCGAACAGTGAGACCTTGCCTAAGAAGATTGCTTGAGACATTATAAGCAGATGTTATATTTTTGGCGGTTTGGTACTGTTGATTGCCACTCATGGTTAGAGCTGCAGTGCTCTGTGTCTCTGCATTTTATTGAACTGGGACCTCTCAGTTGAAGTAAAAAACTGGCAAAGGTGGTGGATTTGCATCTAACATAAATTTGTGTAACACTGTCATTAATGAATGTGATTAATGTTTATTTTTTTAAGAATATTAGGTGTATTGTTTGTTAATATGTAAGTATCAATGTATGTTGTGTGGGGAGGGTATAAGTGGCTTATCATCAGACACCTCTGACTGCCTCCCCAAACTCCCAAAAGATAAATCTTTGCTTCCCATTTACCACAGACTGAAACCTCTAGACATTACATGTGGTTACACATGTCCTTTGGTGGGTAAGTGGAGGGTATCAGGTGATGGATGGCCTCACGGGACACTGTTGGGTCTTATAAATGGTATGAGATCAGCTATAGTGGTTAAGCAGGGCTGCTGTTAGCTATTCTTGTATCCTTAGAGACTGTTCCCATGAGGCCAAGGTCTCATTAATGCAACGCATGCTTTCCAGTTCTAGACTCTTGAAGGGATGTCCAACCTTCTCTAATTGCACCATAATGGTCATAGAATCTAACTTGGAAATAATATATTTAACGTTATGTGTCATCAAATGATGTGGAATACAAAAATACTTGGGTTATAGAAAAAATATGATATGATGTAAGGAACAGTACTCTGTGTCCATTCAGATAAGATTCACCCATCTGCAGCCAGTTCCCTTTTCTGAACTGATCATCCCTAACATACCAGCATTACCATTGGTCATATTAATTAATGTTACAATTATGATGAAATGGAATCACAGGAAACCATGTCATTTGGGTGTGACCATTATATTCCAGTGGCCAAACTTGCATTTGTGTTGCATCATGCCCCACCTTATCACATTGGTGTAGAGGGCTTAAAGGAAATGTGACTATTAGTGGTCAACAGAATCTGAAACATTCCTCTTGTATCGCCTGTCGAATTACCCCACTTATTGGCAGCTATAAAGGGGTTTCCATGCAGATTTTGCATAAGTTCAGTAACCAGCTGTGAATCAGTAGGTCTCCAAGGAATTGTTAAACTTGAGAAGGTTCGCAAATAATGCATGTATGTCTCCTTCCTCTGCACATTCATGACCTAGCCTGTGCAGACAAACCTGACAGCTGTTGCTCCTTTTGTGAACTGGGCCACGGTAGATTAAACTAACATTTCTTATCATGTTATTGTATTTCAGTCTTGCATCCACAGGGTGCCAGTCATGTCAATTTTTCAAACCACAGTTTGCACAGTTCACAGTGACCCAACTTGTCTTTAGTTTTACAGTTTAAATGAGTTCTGTTGTGATCTGAAATGGCCACCACTCTGCTTGTCTCCATGTGGTCTGACAGCAGTCACTTAATGGTGGTTGGGTAAGCATGAATTTTGGCATCTTATTAGTCGGTATATTAATGGAGCATGGTAAATTAATTTTACATCAGATTATCTACATCTTCTCTCCTAGAAATAGTAGTAATACACTATTGGGATATATGATCATTATTACTTGATTATTTAAATTGCAGGGTAAGGCAGAGACATGCTTTGTTAATGGAAGTTATCCTAAGGATACTCAATGCCCTATGATTGAACCATGAATATCTACTTTATGTAGCCAAACTGAAGTAGACGTTTTCCACAGTGAGAAGGAAAACATCCACCATGACATAACTGTGTGCTAGGCTAGCTATGTAAATCTCAGGACATGCAGGCACAATGAGTGGAGGAGTTCACTGAACAGTTGAAGCTTGACAGAATATCTTGTTGCTTGCAAACTCCACATACGTAGCATGGGGTGTGAATCCTTGCCTCCTGTGAGGCAACTCTGCTGACCACTGTGCCACTTGCTACAACATGTGCTCACCTCTGAACCCCTCACTTTGTCGCCCTGCTGACTGAGGGAAAAACAGCATCTCTATCAGTGTGAATGACCGTCCATTGTTAACTGTGATAGCATGATTGCTTTTTGGTTTTCAACCTGAGTGCGAAGCTGAAGAGGTGAAGTGTGTCTTATTTCTGGGTGTTCCCAATTAATCTGCAACATGAAAAGTAAAGAGCACTGAAATTTCAAATCATTACAACATACGTTACAGACCACAGCCTTATGTCGCTAGAGATGATTTCATTAGTTCCACTGTTCTGAAACCGACTGCCCTCATCTTTACCATCATGGGAAATTATTTTTCTCTTTTGCCTGAGCCAGAAGTGGACGCAGGTATAATGGGAAACCTATCGCTGGGATCTACTATGTCTAACAGTATGCCACAAATTAATCCGCTTCAGACAATGCATAAACCTGACAGTTGCAACAAAATTCAATGTGTTTGAACTGTAGGTTAAAATTGATTTGTGATGACTAGTGTTACATGTTACAGCTGAATGCATACATAATTGAATTCTACTGTTAGGATAAGGTAAAATTGCATAATTCCACTATATACTTATCACATGCATGAGAATGAGAGGCACAACACAACACTCATTAAGAGTTGTACAACACAATCAGCCAGGCTCAAAAAACCTATGTAAACCTTCAACCTGCGCTATATTTTTGCTGACATGAAACAGTATGATTACTGATAAGTCTTATAGTATAGTATAATATAGTATAGTATAGTATAGTATAGTATAGTATAGTGTAATACATTACATTACAGTACAGTACAGGATAGTATATATGTTCTGAGTCAATTAATATTCAAGCCATAAGCAAATCATCAACTGAGTGAAACAGAGAAAAAAAGAAAAAACATACATGAAAATTATGACTTTTTTTGTCTAATACCTCTTTGCTTTATTTGTTAGAGTAGAAATAATGCGGTATTTTTCAAACCAGGAAATAACATAGGACATACCGTTCTTGCCTTCCCACAACACAGTGACTGAAAATAGTTAAGTGGGTGATTCATCACACAGGAAACAATTTATCATGATACTGCCTTGAGATATATTTTCTTCTTATGTACAGCAAGGGTTTAGTTTGAACTGAACTGATTTTTTTTTCCTGCAAACTGCTGGATATTTAGTTCCTTTAATATCAAACAAGTTTTGAAAACTGCATAAATGCACACTAAGTTACATTGGTATGCCTCTGATGGTACTTTGGAGCCATTACTTGGCATGCAGTGAACTTCTCATCAAGTCATCAGGCTGATTAAAGCCGAGAGAACAGAATGCTGATATTCCTTCTTTTGAATCTCTGTAAGGGCATTCTTAAGGGAGAAACTGCACACCCGAAGCAAGTACCTTTTCCCCCCAAAATCTGTGCATGGAGGGGGTGTGGAGGGGGGAATCCGTACTAAGTTCGGCAAAAGCAGAGGGAGCAGACAGCCGTGGAGCTGCTGTCACGACTGTGTGGCTGGGTCATGAGAGGCCTGCCAGAGCTCTGCTTTCTCATTAACACCACTCTAATGGAAGCCAGCAAGAAGTGGATCTGGACAGGGGGGAAGTGCACTCCATTTGTCTCCCCTGGGGCTCCGCAGAACACCACACCTCCCGGGGATCTGACAATGAAATTGTCAGGAGGCGAGTCTCGGGCTCTATATTTACACCTCCATTAAGTTCTAATTGAAAAAAAAGGAAGAGGGCACCTGTGGACAGCTAGGCCACGGATTATGACACCTATTAATACAGCGAACCTAAGTTGCCCCTCACATTGCAAATAGAATGACTGTTAAACGGATAACTCCTGGCATACTTATGTGGTGTGACTTTGATGTCATTAGCACTTTTAAGAGCGAGTGCACCGCATAAACTCTCATTATGAAATAAAAAACCTTCAAGTAACATTACTAGCCACTAGTTAACTCTTTTCGAGCCAGTCATTGCAAATATAAACTGTACCAGTGCATGTAATGTGTACTGTAAGGAACTTGGACGTTTCTTTTCTTTTAGTATTAAATATACATATGTTTATATATAGAATGGGAAGAATATTGCAATATCAGCAGCCTCTTCTTAACATCCCAGAATAAACCTCACATTGGGAATGGTTATGAATAAATTGTGAGTGTCAGGAAATAATTTTTCATCCATCCAATTGGCTGGGTGCAGTACTGGCAAGTGCTAAAGAAGGAAATGTCTTTCTTACCCCCATAGACAGAGATAATTGATCATCACTGGCATCAAGGCGCAAGAGTCTTCAATGCATTACAGTGATAGTGTGCATTTTCTCTGTTGTGCACAAAATGTGATAAGCAGCTGTTTAAATAGCAGGGACCTACAACTTACTGCAGGGTTTAAGCTTTTGAAACCACATCCCATAATTCCTGTGGGCTGACAGATTGATATAGGGCTGTCTTGCTTTGAAACTTCAGAGGACTCTGCAAACACTGCTGTTACTCCGGTGACAGAACATTATTTCATTAACAAATACACAAAGTACACATTCAAATACCTGAACTCAAAGTGACTGACACAACTCAGTCTAGTGATGTGTGTCATCTCCTTATCACTTGAGGTTGTTAGTTACCAAGCTCAAATGGCACTTTCGTAAAACAGTTACTCTCCTCTTGAATTTTAAGCCAGCTTCAAGCAATAGCCAACTTGGTTTTATGCTGCTATGAACTGTGTCCAAATAGAGCTATGTGCTTTGAAAAGAGACTCCTGACAATCAGAGAGTGGAAAAGTTGGAAAAGGAAAGTTTATGTTACCCACAAGTAAATCTGGCAAAAGCCTGAAAGGCCAGCTATGTAATAACAGCTTTCACACGTTGTTTGCAAGCTGTGGACTGGCATTTTGTGTGGGATTTCTATCCTTTTCTCCTCAGGGGAAATCGGGAGTTAAGGCAAAATTAGCTGCAATGAAAAAATGAAATATTTTTAAATTAAATTTGATTGATTATTTGATTGAGTATTGATTTCTTTTAAGATGGCTAAGAATGGCAACCATCTGTTCTAATTTGATGGCATGTTCACAAATTGCAGTGCTATGACAACAGTCCTGACTTCAGTGATTGCATTTATTGGGCATTTTCTTAAGATATAGGAGAAACTGAAAAACATCATCACTACTGTTTGTTTGCAGAACTTCCCATGTTCTAAAAATCAGTTGAGACCTACTCTCTCATAGGAAATGGTCTTGCCCCCAGCTGAAGGAGGCTTCATAAATAGCAAGCTTCATAAATAACTCCCATTGCCTACTCTGAGGCAGGGCTGTTTTTACTCCTAAAAGTGCTTTTAGCACAACTCTTTGGAGTAAT
Organism: Megalops cyprinoides; assembly: GCF_013368585.1. NCBI lineage: Eukaryota > Metazoa > Chordata > Actinopteri > Elopiformes > Megalopidae > Megalops > Megalops cyprinoides. The sequence goes on along the minus strand of NC_050585.1, from coordinate 17,050,224 downwards.
TCTGAGACACCTGATGAATGTGTGCCCAGACCCCCCTGTATGACAAAATCCAAAATCCACTGAAAATCATTATGGGGGGCTTTTAAAGTAAGAGCATGAAAGGAGGAAAAATTAGTTATCTCAACTTAGATTTAAAATTTACTGATTTCATTTACAAATATATTTGGATATAAATAGCTGACTTAAAACATTTCAAAATTAGATTATGACTCACAGACGTAGTCTTCTCTGACTCGATTTGGAAGACAGCATATGCTAAATGATTAAATGCACATGTAATTGGATAATGGTTGAGTTGTAGTGATTTTGCAGAAATGTTTCTTTTTTTTAAATCAGGATCTTTTATTCCTTATAAAAGGCTTATGCGCAGATTTTTTTGCCATTAAGTTAAGGACAAAACCTATCATGGTGAGATTGATTGACAGTGTTTGAGCCAAGCTGTTGATGAAATCACTGCTGTGAAGACAGGGAAAAATGCATGCACATTTCTGTGGCGGGGTCTAGAACCAAACAACCACCTGTCCCCTCTGGCCGAATTATAACCCTGATACTGACGGCAGCTTCTTTTCTTGTCAGTAGACTCTGACAAATATCCCTGTAGGAGCATACCCACACCACTGGTACTTTTGTCCTATGCTATTTATGGGCTGCTCTTGTTCAGAATTTTATACTGAAGCATTTCTATTTCAATTCATTTCCTTGTTTTTGCCATCCTTGCCTATTCATCAAACTGTGCTTTGTCACGAGTACCACTTTAATTGACGTCAGTGGGAAGTGGCCCTGGATGGGGGAGGAACACTTCACTCATCTCCCTAGGGTCTGCACAAACACCTACACCTCTGCTAATTTGGCAGCAGAAACTGTTAGGTGGCTATTTTATGAGGAATATTTTCAGTAAACCTCAATAAATTTCTGTATCCTTGTTCATTTTATTGTCATTGTGTTCACCGTGCTCTCATTTTGCCCTGCACAGCAAATCAATGGCAATATAACAAACTAAATTCACCTAGACACACACCAGATTTTATTAAATATTATTAGTCTTCTAACACAAGGAAATGGACTGATGTGGAACAACACATATCAAATGATCAACACTGGCAGACAAAAATACATACATTGCAAATCATGCAGAGGTGGTCCTCCATATTATAAGCAGACCGGGTGTCTCTCTCTCTTTCTTCCCCATGCGTCTAATGGCACCAGGGTGCTGGTTTCCAGTGTTGAATTACCAGTAAAACTGTCATATCAGGCATTTTGGTGGTTTTCCCTTTCCTATTTAAAAATCTGCCACTTTCTCACACCCAGAATAGAAGTAATGACACACATTCTATAGAGCTGCCAGCAGCATTTTTGAATGCTATTTAAGATTAACCAATTACAGTAGATGATCAATTTGATCACAAGTCTTCTGATAAACCCTCAGCTATTTATATTTACTCAATAAAAAATAATTCAGTACTTAACATAAAAGCAGCTTCCATAATCTCAAAATTATGTGCTTAAGATACTATTTTTCTGTTTTTTGGCATATGGAATAATTTGGATCTATTCTTTTCAGATACCTGTAAATACATTTCCAAAGGTGTATTAAGGCTTCATGAACCCCTTAACGCTGGGGCAAACATATGGCATTGATCATTCGCTCATATTAATCAAAAGACTTTGCTTTCCAAAGCAAAACACTGTGATTGGTTGAAATCGGTGAGTAACTGAGAATGGTACATGGTAGCTCCACCCATTGCTTCGTTGAGTTTCACTCCTCCATCTCTAGTTCCAAATTCATGAGATCTTAAATCCTTACCCTTAGCAATGGGTGATACGTGAGTTTCTGTAATTGTAATCCCTCCTGTTGTTCCCATAACAAAGTCTTTAATACCCTATCCAGCATGTGGCAGTGTCAAATCTGAAAAATGGACACATGATTTAGAGCAACAGATTATGTGCATCATATAACCTCAATAGTGGGTTATACAGCAAGAAAAGGAGACAGGCTTCAAATTGATGAAGATGGGGGGGGGGGGGAGGGGGGGTATACTGTATTTGGAAATGTCTAATATCAGATTATAAAAGCGTTAATAGACTTGAAAGTTGAACAAATTGGTCATGAGTAAGTTGGTCATCAAGGTAAGTTGGTCATTACCTCTCTTGAGCATGACACAAAGGCTTCAAATTCTTTCATCTCTGCATTCCATAGGTCTGTGAGTAAGCATGGGAATGCTTTGAAACATTGAAAACATTGTCCTAGCATGAGTGGAGTGGAGAAAACACCCAGAGTTCCATTAGCATCTCCTGTACTAAGCAATGAGATGGAAGGTACATCACTTAGGTAAAAAAGAGGCATAAAATGAAGGACACAGTGATGAAAAGCCATGATTATGAGGGGAATGCATATATGCATGTGTCTTTGATTTTCATCCTGGGATTCTCAGAAATTAATTTCTGGCTACATTTAACCAGAGTGTCAGTCAAAGAGAACAAAAGGGAAATAAGGCAGCAAGGTTCAGGGATCAAAGCCTTTTACAGTGAAGAAAGGGGAAATGAGCTTTCATTTCAGTGGTCATATCCCCATATTCCTCTCCACAAACCTCGCAGTAAATGACCGACCTAAGTGCAGTAGAATGATTTAAAGGGTACCTTAACTCTCAAAAAAGTTTTAATCTCATAGTTGTCTCTTCCATCTTAGCGGGTCTTAGTTTCCATGGAAGAAGACTCAGGGTACATTTGAAAATGAACCCTACGGGATATGTCAAAGTCAAGGCCATAGCCATAGCCAAACCCAAAGGTAATTTCTGTATTATTGGTAGTTCCAACAAAACACTTTCCCCAAGTTTTATTTTTTAAATAAATTCACCTTTCATGCATCTGCCTGTAGTAGTCAATTATCAACAAAGCCCACATTTTCTCTTGACTTGTTTAAGCTCTCTTTGTTGTCCATAAATGTATTTCTAAGATATTTATTATTATTATAAAACTGGCTGCTTGTGCTTGACCGTAGTAGCCTACTATCTGGCCATGTAATATGCTAACCTCAATTATTATAATTTTTTATTGTTTTTACTGGGAGACAACTTGAGTGTTCCAGCCAGAGCATCTTGGGCCTGTACGCGCAGCACAATGATATCGAGATCTGACTTAAGCACCTGATATATACGGGTTATTCTGCAAGGGCAGGAAGATCACAGACCGTTTCAGTGATGTTAAGGGCCCTTTTGAGTATACAGCAGTGCGTTATGTGTTCAGTTATGAAATGCGCACTCCTAAAGGCTGCATTGCATGGCTGTGTCCCAGCTGTCCTGTGCCCTTTAGCTCCTATTTTGAAGTGGGGGATATCGCAGTTAATGTGATGTGACGTGACCTGATGCAATGTGGCAGTAACGTTCAGGCAACCTGTCCAAACGTCAGAAAGGAAGTTCCGATGGCACTCTTCCACTTCAAACCAGTCCTTCAGGAAAGGAGAGCAGCATTTCACACAGAGATAACTTCTTATGCTAAGACACTGTTTAAGGTTAAGTATTAGGAATGAAAGGATGTCATTTTCCATGCATGCAAATTCAACACTAATCTACTTCACAACATTTTAATTTCTAAATCTAACACACAATAAAATTGTACTACCAGTTAAGGGCAGGTCTTTCATTCACCAACAACACAGAATTTTAAATGTTAAACAATATTTTTTATTAATGCATATGAATCCTTTGATCTGATAAACATTGGTCCTATTCTTTGATTCACAAGAAAAACACAAGTGTTATTTTTCAGTCCATACACAATAATTCATTCTGGTGATTGCTGAACTTATTGTTCTGTGTTTTTGAAAAACATGTATGGTGAATTGAATGTGAGTATATTGATTGGGTGAAGTTTATTTAGTCCATACGCATAAAGTAACATGTTTTAGAGCTTTACCTTGTGTTGTTCACACACCTGGAAAAGCAACAGTCTTAACAATATAGTGTCACATATAAGTAAGACATCACAGAAGAGATCAAAGTATTGCCAAGTTAAGAATGTGCACGTTGCATCCATTGTCATGAACTAATTAAATAATTAGCATTCTTTTTGCTCTGGTGCATTGGCATGGTTACAATATCCAATACAATTGGACTGAAGTCTTGAAAAAAAAAAAAAAAACGGGCATACAGATATTGGTATTTTATTTAATCAGTCAATACTTTAGCTTAGCTTGTGCAACAATAGTGATGATTAGCTTGTACAACAGTAGTGATGTAATGACCAGTAGTGAAAGCAGTGAACATGAATGTAGTTTCACAAATCCATCATCACCAACTCCCTCTTTAGTCTCACACTCATGTAGACATTTCCTCTCTCTAGCCCGATTAATGTCAGTGAGGTTAGGGGGTGTGTCACATGACCCACTCAGCCATGCATGTTCACACCACCCTTGCCATGAAACAGGCCACAGGAGGGAAGACTACCAGAGGGCATTTCTCTGAGTCTTACAGTATAATTTCCCATTAGGGGAGATGCTGAATGCAAGGAGAGGGGTGATGGCAAACAACATGTGACGGCCCGGTTTGCCAGCTCCATCACAGCGATAATAGGAGCAGACAGAACATGTAGCTCAGGCTGCGTCTCGCCCATCTTCCCCGAGGCCCTGGTGTGTCATGGAAATGACACCACAGTATCAACCAGGGCTAAGATGCAGAAAATGAAATAATACCAGCTTGCATTATGCATTTTTTCTTTCTTCTAAGCAGCTTTCAGAAGACATTTGCAATTTCAAAATGTGCCTGAGATTCTTGTTTACCTGTAGAAGACACATCATCATCACACCACCACTATGGTGCTGGGGAAATTCATGGGAAACAGACAAGGAATTGGCAGAAGCAGACAGTGAAGCATTGTGGGGTACCTGTGGAAATTTCTGAGAATGTGCTTCCTGGCAGTTTTCAACATGATTGGTTTTCACAAAACCCAGAGACAAAGCACGCACAAATGAATGGGTTTCAACATCCCTTTGTTTGTGTATCACCTGTGAACACGAATGAGAACCTGTTTTGATGCAGGTTTCACAGACTCTGTACAGACATGCTCAAGTCCCAAAGGCATTCTGGGCTTTGGAAGTCAGGGTGCTGCACAGCTATTCTGCCATTTGACAGCTGGGTCTTAACCGGAGCCATATGGTGACAGTACTTTTGTGAAGCTCACAGCTCGTCTGACCTCGTAGAACCACCACTGCAATTCAGACAGTCAGCCAGAATTATATGATCCTGTGGGCAACAGCAGAAGTTCATGTAGCGCCATTCTCTACAGCATTACCAGCAATTTAACTTACACATATTCAAAATGTATATCTAAATGGAGCACGGGCTAGTAAGTGTTCTTGAAAGTTGTTAGTATTTGGAAATTATCCAAAGCAGTTCTAGTTCTAGCCATGTACATACCAAGCTAGCGTTTATTATATGGACTATGTGTACATGTTTGCTCCTGTATGTCCCAGTAACCTCTTTATGTACGTTATCTTTTCACACAGAACCACCTTACCTGCCTTTTCGCATTGCATGAAGCGGTGTGTCCTGATAGTGGTTTTACCATGTGAATCAATGCCCAATGCAAAACAAAATAACGCACAATAACTGTGAGAAACCCTGGCCTCCCAGCCACTACTCCAGTGTGTTTCCTCCTTTACTCCTCAGGAACCGTCATTTCATTTTGCTGCAGAGATGAAAACATGTCTGTGAGAGAAGAACAAAGAGAAAGAAAGGTGGTGGAAAACAAACTCGCCCAGGAGGAGCACACACTCTAGGGGGGAAACACAAAGCAGCTATTTACAGAGGTTCGCAGCCAGTGGAGCAGGGGTCACTCTTATCTGAGACCTGGATGATGGAGAAAAAAAAATTACCCAAAAGCTTTTGACATGTCACCATGGAACTTTCTCTCTGTGTGGAGTTCTGTGGTGTTGCTTTTATTCCAGCTGAAGTGAAATGGAAGGAGTGTCAGGGCCTGTGACCAAATATGCTGTTTAAGACTGAATGGAGCCCAATGAGGCTTGCTCTTCGACATTCAGACTGACATTAGAACAGATGAGGTCACTGTCAACAATTTGCCCTTATAAAAGGGAAAACCCTGTTTTCTGCAATCATGTAGAAAAGTGAAATTTTAAGCACAGAGAGTAGGCACTTTCAAATGCATGGGGGAGCTCTGGGATTTGTTTACATTAAGTGAGAAATCTAGCATTTCAAAATATTTACTGTGTTGCTTTTTTGTGCATGAGAGGATGATTTGGAAAACAGAATACTCTGAGCCTATTGTAATTGTACAATTGAACTTATTGTAATGAATATTTTACCTTGTACACTAGGAAATGTGACCCAATGAAGCATGATCATTTCTAACACCCTTGGGCAAGGTACTTAACCCACAATTGCCTCAGTAAATATCCAGCTGTATAAATGGACAACGTTGTAAAGAACTGTAACCTATGTAAGTCGCTTTGGATAAAAGCATCTGCCAAATGAATCAATGTAAATGTAACAGGGTGGGATCATTTTCTGTAGCATGAGAACCTTTTTAGAATTATTACATCATATTGCTCAGTTGCTCAGCTGTCAACTGTCAACCAGAGGCTCTTGTGTGTCTTTCATATGACATATCAACCATTCATACAGCCCAGGTCAAATACATTACGCAAGGGTTTAACATCAGTGTTCCATTGAGGATTTGAACCTGCAACCTCCTTGTTACAAACGCAACCCTCTACCACTACACATCACTACAAACAAGCATTCTTGTTGCATATAATGTGGAGTCTGTGAGTGGTTCTGTGATCCTATAATGTCTCCCAACAACGGCAAGCTTGTTCAAGACTGTCTTTGTGGAGGTAAAAGAGAGAATAATCTCTTGAGTTCTTACAAAGCCATATGTAAATGCACTTCATTCCCCATTTGTTTTGCTCATGGGAAAAATGGATAAATTTTGATTCCTAAATTTTATCCTGGCATTTTGCCCCTTTTTCTTCTGGCCTTAACTTTTTATGATCACCAATTGTACCATGTTTGGCTCGTCTCACTGCAACAACCTCAGCACTTGTGGGAGTGACGGAGAGGCAAATTACATCCTTTGATGTACTTGCATGCCAACACGGCTGTTTTCCATGCAAGTCCTGGAGTGCACCACAAGTCAAGTGGCCACTAATTGGCGGATAGGCAAAACGCCACGGATGTCGTCCAAGTAACTTGCAGGTGTCTGGTTTGATGAGGGTACGCTAGCCAACCTACGCACCCCTACCCCCCATGGAGCAAAGCCAATTTGCTCTGCCACTATGGGAGCTTGCTCTTTGTGGGCAGATGACATGGCCCATTTTGAATCCAAACAGTGGGGTGCAAATCTGGACGCAAGAGGAATGCTTGCTGACTGAGCCAGAGGGGAGCCCAGGAAAATCATAATTCATGACAAAAATGTCCTCCCCTGAAATAAAAAAAGAAAAAAATACAAAGAAAAATTCAGGTAAGCTTGCATTCTTAAGAAATTAATTGTCCCAACGTGCTTCACAGAGTCTGTTACTTTGAAACAATGGAAGCTATATGACAGATATAACTTGAAAGTAGAAAGAGAGGCAGCGATTTAGCGACAGCAGAGAGTCAATTTCTGCCGCTCCACAGGCAGGGTCTTCTCACAGCACCCTCTGAGACAGAATAAGCCATCCATTTCTACACCAAGCACCTGTGGCTTCACATCAGATCAGAATAACATGGTTACAGTTCCACCCAATAACTGCACATCTGTGAGGCGCGATTGTCTAATCCGCAGTCAACGAGTTCCCTTTTTCCATCGATCTCTCCGTAGCTGCATATAAGTGTGAGGTATAGATCGTCTTCATGTCATCATGGTGCACTTGTTAGTTCTCGGAGACTGGCTTCAGAATTCTTTCCCGTGAGACCTGTAGTTCAGGGATTAACTCAAAATGAACTTCTAGTGCATAAGAATAAAACACTATCTAAATCTATTGACATATGAAAAAATCCTCTCAACTAAGTTTTGCAATATTGCCAGGGGTTTGACTATGTCTCCAGGTACAAAACTGAGATGTAAGAATTATTTGTAAAGGAATTCAACTCAACAAAGTATTGGGAAAAAATGTATCAAAAGTTAGTTATGAGTTGCCCAATTTAAGCAACCTCTGGATCATAACATTATAAAATACAGCATTCTAAATGAAACACACATATTTATCAGCCAATTATAGTCTGTCCTCTCTTTTCAAGCACACTATTAAGGTAAAGTTTTTGACAAGTAGTACCAGCAAAAATGCCTTCAAGCATTGTATCTTCTACTTCTGTGTCTGAGTAATTATGGTTTCATTACTGCCTATACTTAAAATAGCACCATCAATTGTAAATTGACATAATTATTGTCTTCTATGAAGTACAGAAAAGTAGTAGTAGTGATGGAACCACAATAGTAGTTGATTCCCAAGGGGGGGAACTTCTCTTGTACTTTTGAGCAAAGCACTTGCCTCAGATTGGATCAGTAAATACCCAGCTCTATACATACATGATATGCATGTTATGCAGGTTGCTCTGGATAACTGTGATAACTGTGAAGGTAATAATGTTTCATAAAATGTAGATAGGAATACTGTTACACAGCTGAAGTGACCACAGGTGAGGAAGTTTGTAGCATAGAAAAAGAAATTCTATTCAACAAGTTCAAACCTCTTGATTGTCATAGAACAATGTGTATAACATATGTGTTACTGATTGCAGATATGGTAAATAGTATCAACAGAACATTCTCAGAATTTGAATGTTGAATCCTGTAGAAAATGTTTCGATTGGAGTAGTGTATTTTTCTTACAAGCAATAAAAAAAAGCGGAATAATTTTGGAAAGTATGTATCACCCTCATAATCCGCCTGGATTTAAGACTTCATTCTCAGAAGGACTACAGCTGCTTGACATACAAAAGCGATACTGCCTGTTAAATCTGGAAACACCGTTGCTCATGAAATTGCCTGACAAGACAAAGGAAGCCCTGTCTGGCAATTAGAGTATGTCAGTTAGTGAATATGTTACAGCAAAATGTTTATAGCATCGGGTAAGACGATTATAAACTTATTTGTGTATTCCCATAGCTCCTTTTAACATGTCCAAAAATATAAATGGGTAAAATCATGTAATTTTTCTAAACTTCCTGGAATTTGAATGGGGAATCACTTTTTGAATGTGCTTAAAAATGTTACGTAAATGAAACATGTTGCACTGCCATGAGTTACACTATACAAATTGCAAATTCACTTATATTCATACAGACAAATTAAATGGGGAAAAGGGGTATCCTCTTGTACTGATGCTTTCAATTAATATGGAGCGCTGAGTTTTAGTTCTAGGTTTAACTAATTATTGCCTTGGCTTTTAGCTGTAAGTTGCTATAATGAATCTACACCATAGCCTGTTCTAAATAATTCTTAATGTCATACATCATAACTGGCTGTCACCAAACAAAGTCTATTTCTTTAGTGAGGATACTTCAGTGGATTGTGTCCATTCAGGATTTAGTCTTTCCAAGGATTATGAAATGAATGCAGAATGAGATGACCTTCTCCAATGTCTAATTAATCAACTGAAAACACCAAACCCCAGCATCTATCCCCCAAGAATTCGGGGCCATTCATCATCTCTGAGCACCGGGGAAGAGAAATGAGATATTCTGCAAAATCAGAAAGTTGTCAGCCTATGATCATTAGAGGACAGGTGAAACACTGACTATAGGAGGCAGGCTAGGCCAACCATGAGTAATTCAAAGTTTCAAATATCCCTGAAGAAGTCAGCAGCTTTTTCATCATGTAGTGACATGGGTAGAATTTCAGCTAGGTCACTGTAGCAAGGGCTACCTAAAGACACATGTCTTCAGAGCAGGCATGAACGAAAGGCTCAGCTGGGATGGAGAGCAGTTGATTAAAGGAGATGGAAAAGGTTAATGCTATCCCCTGGTACTGCTGTAGTACTTTGATGGGATTATGCCTTAGCAAAGATCTTGCTGAGAATCAGCATGTTCCTGCATATCTGAGACCGAATTGAGAGGTGGGATTATTAAGCACCGAAGACTGGTGAGATGTACACTGCTTAAGTCAATCCTGTTCTGTCTACTGACAACCTTTCCCTTAAAATGTCCTACAATACCACATATCTGCCTCCGCAGTACTTTCAACATGACCCCCAACCATCTTTCAAATGAATGAGGAATACAACCACAGTCATATCACAAAACCAAATCCTTACCTGCAATGTTATTATTTTCTCAATAAGTGCAGGTAAAGGGTCTAAAAGGGGAGGCCCTTTCTTCAGCACCATATCAAAGCAAAGCATGCTGGATTCCCATGAGAACTTTCAGCAGTCTTAATTGGTTTAAAAGAAATTCAATCTGATTAAAATTTAATTCAATTAAGTTAAAAAATTGATTTAATATTTAATGTATTATACATATAGACAAAAAAACTGAATAATATGATGTCAATAAAATAACCGTTAAGTTATTTCCCATTTAAGCTATGGGAAATCACAGCCAGCCTGATGGTTCAGAATTAAATGGTGATTATTCTTCTTCATCTTCTTAGTAGTAATATTAGTAGTAGTGTTTATAATAATAGTACTATATAATAACATTTACAACAGGTCCTGAGCAACTTATCATCCCAGCAGCCCTTTTTCAGCATTTGTAAGTGCAGTCTATCTATAAGCTCATTACTGTCTCTTATTTATTACAACATCCCGTAATTAAGTTAATCTCCCACAGGCAAATGCCCTTCATCAAGACAAGGCACACACACAACTTCACCTCATTATGTCTCTGTCTCATTATTCTGTAATTCTGTGTTTATCAGATGATGCATTTTCAGATGTTTCATAATGAGTTATGAGGGCAACCTTAACTAAGGTGCTATTGAGGTGGAAAAGAAACGAATGAAATTATGGCAGAAGCCATTAAAGCAGATTATGAGTGAATTATGTTTCTACTTCATTCACAAGGGCTGCTTACCTTGGCTACGGGGGTGGAATCGGGGGGGTGTCAAAGATATCTTGGTAATCAATAGTTCATTTCCTCCATGACAACGTTTTTAAAAATCAATGAGTGTGTATCCACACTGGGCACGGCTGAGAACAAAAGCATTATTATTTACTCCTTATTTCACTGTGAGTGTTTTTTTAATTATTTACTTTGAGAAGATTTGTACAAATGGATAAAACATTCACTTTTAAACATTGTCAATCGATGCAGTCCAAGGTGAGCTCTGCTAGTCGGCTATTTCACATTGATTTTATGTCATCTCGTCAATTGTCTGGAGTAAACAGTATCAACCGAGAGGCGCTTTGAAACATCACTTCTGGGCCCTTTAATTCAGCAAAACTGACTGGACCTGGCTATGCATGTACAGTGGAAAGGGTGGAATCTCAATCCTAAGGAGCTCTATGAGCGATGTGCTTCCCAGAGAGAAGATTACTCTGAAATGCACCAAATGCTGCCCTTTTGAGTCAGCTCCAAAATCCGATTGGAAAATCAATGTCTGCTGATGAGCATTCGACCAAAGGAATATATATATATATATATATATATATATATGGCAGATTACAGTGTTATGATTCTATATGCTATGGTTACCTAACCTGAGTTGGAAGTAAATGCTTATGAAAGCAGGTTCCGCACATACTTTACATAGCTTTAAATAGATACTTTAGATAGCTTCAGATAGATTAATGATGCACTCAAAACACAAGTGTCGGTTATGGAGATAAAAACCTGTCAAATCCATTGGGTAAATCTCTAAATTGTCAGCAAGTCAATCTTCAGAGTCCATTATTCCAAGTAAATAACATTTGCATTCATTGAGGCATATTTATTCCAGCTTTAAGCAATTATTGCAATTGTTTTTTTTTTTTCATTATTGTCATTCTTATTATTTTCATCAGTACCACTACTACACACTAAGATGAAGAAGAAGAAGAAGAAGAAGAATTTTATCATATAATACTTACAGGCCTGGATTTCTGTACCATCAATCTGGTTGAAACAACATTGGTTTGTTACCTGCCAGCCCAAATGAAGGGCTACACACTACTGAATGCGCTGTACCAGAACACGTCGCCTGTGTTATCGGCTACTGTTCCTGTTCCACTTACGCTGCTCCGCACAAGGGGGGCTGAATGTCATGCAAGGCAAAACCTGATCAAGGGGCTGACAGTACAACTCCTCGTAATGTCATTTGCATGGGCCGTTGGGACTGCTGTCATCTTCCATCAAGCTACAGGTAGGCTGGGCCGTGGATTGCATTGCACATACACTAGAAGGTACCCGTCTCCCAAAGGTTTTTTGCTCCCAGTGTTGAGGGACATCAGCTGATGGACACAATGTCCCCCTTATATGACATCAGTGCAAACCCAGGCATCTAAGGACAATGCAATCCTTTGACTGAGTGTATGTTGGAGTTTCACTCTGACTGTCAAACATATTATTATGACATTATAATATGATAAGGTATTATATCCAGCATAATATTATGTGGGTAGTGTGTGCAATCCTCAGTATTAATATCTTTTTGTTACTCTTCTATTTAGATAAGGTAGTGACATTTTTCATGGTAAAGAGGTCCTGTTACTCTGAGGTCTGCTAACCGAGTGATGGAATGTAATTTGCTAGCATAAAATGTTAAACATAAATGAGTTGTAATGCATTGGCTTATAATGACATTTAAATGTTTTCTGCTTCATTTAAATGGTATAAAAAACAGAATAGATTCATTATGGTAATCCACCTTGAAACACCTCTTCTGAGTTTTTGTCTTCTAGAATGTTCTCTAAAAAAGGAAAGGGAAAAGGTCATAGAAAAATTGGATTCTCGTGTGAAAAAATAACATGAATTATTATCTTTTCAGAGTAGTCGGGATATTAGTCATGTCCCTGCTGGACTAGAAAATTAAAATGAATAAGACATAAAAAGTGCTTTATTACAGCCATATATGAAAAACATTCCACAATCCATCTGTCATAAGGTAATGTGAAGATGCAATCACAAAGGTGCACAAAACAACAGACAGCTGACTGCAAAAAAAGGTGCCAAGATGCATTAAGATGACACAAGAAACAGCAGGTGCAAAATAAAGATATAAAAATAGCCAAATAAATGAAAAGAAAAAAAAAATCAACCCAGATGAGTGTCTGTCTGCCAGTAATCAGACTAGTGACATACCTCCTCAAGAAAAATAAAATGCTTTAACTCTGTCACACTAAGTTACTGAACCAGACATCAGCCTGCCTCTAGAGCGGATTCTGTCCATATATGGACCTACACTACTAGGGAGAAAAAAAAAAAAAAAACATAAATAAAGTGTCCTGTCATCATAGACCAGTCCAGTTGAGTTTCTGGTCTTTGTTTCACCTGAGATCAATAAATCTATTGCTTAATTGAGGTCAATGATTATATAGGAATCCTCTGTTGTTCCATGTGTCAGTCAATTGCTGGTTGAAATCACTCCCTCATTGTGACATTCCTGGACCAAGAGTGGACACTAATACTAAAATCCTTGGCTTGACCATGAACACCGTCCAATGACAAAATGGAATACTACCCTGTGGTAAACATTTTCAGCCTTTGGCAACCTTATTATTAATTTACCTTGGTTCTACACACTTGCATAGACTTGTATACAAATATTTGAATACACAAACTTTACTTCATTTAATCCACAAATCTTGAAAAAAGACAGTTTCTGCACTCCACACATTCTATTTCATTCTGTTCATTTTGTAGGCATAGGTTTAGAGTCTTTCAAAATACCAAAAAAGTTCTTTTCCTCAAGGTCATTTTATTTTCCTGTGCTTATTGAAGCTCAAAAGGACAAATCCCACTCAACATGGTGTTTCCATTAAATACACAGGTGTAAAAAAGTTAATCACTAAGAACTCAACTGTAATGACAGCCAGAATTCATATGGGTACATATGGGTTCCTAGAATCAAGCCTGAGAATCACTGCCAACAGAGAAGAAGCAACATAGAAAAAAAATAGTACTTCCTCTCATGTTATATTCAGAATAATATTTTTACATCTAAATATGATTTCATGGTTAAGTAAGACTGAGAGCTTTGTACACAGCAGAAACATACATACTAAAATAATATAGCTGCTAAACACAATGGCACAAATATGAAATGTGTTGTGTATATAAATATATGTGACCAGTTCCCACCCAACTCAATGAAAGACCAATGACTCAGTAGAAGGACAATCAGTCTGCAGTAAAGAATAATCAGTGGTGTTTACATAGCTGTCAGTCTTCCTGCAGCAATAAAGTTCACATTGGATGTCATGCTTGTCTTTGTCATGTTAAGGACAGAGGAGGTGATTTAAATGGTGTAATTACAATGTGTGTAACCATCTGGGATTCAAGGGATTGCGGAAAAGAAACTGACTCACACAAAGGACAGTGTTCTGTTTGCGACGTCACTCACTGCTTGTCAACCACAGTGTTGAAAGCACACGTTTCACTGATCAAGAAGCTGGGAATTTTATTTCAGCAGAATTCTGCCATTTTTTTCAGACTCAAAATGATACAATTACACCATTACAGCAGAAAAAAGACACGGAGACAGACTAAAACAGGTAGAGTGAAAGTTGTGTTTTAAGCCTATTACTTCCGGCTTACATTCTCAAACTGTTGAATGACTATAATAAGGGAGTGCAGGTGTAAATAGATGGATGTGTGCAGACCAACTCCTCCTCAATCAGGGAAATCAAGAGGCTGCAAAGGACATGAAAAAAGACAATCATGAAGGGCGTTTCATGGTTGTGCGATCTTTTATTTTACTGTGGAATTGTATTGTCATTGGCTAGTTACAGCAAGAAAAATAGAAAAAATGTAGAAATATAAGCTGGTGTGCTTTGTAAGTAACATTCTCTTTGCTTTTGACTACATTTTCAAATGACAATTTTTTTAGCTCATTACTCAGCTGAGTCTGAACATGTGTACTAACATGCTACAGTTTATGCAATACATTGTTCTGTTGTATTTGTTGGTCCTGGTTTTTACTCTTAACGCTGTTTCCTATTTCAACAGAGCAATTTGCATGTACAGGTGTTCACAATCAGCTAACATTGGCATCTGTTTTGGCATTAAATCATGCATATTTAAGTTTTTAATTTATTTTAAATGGTGTAATTTCTTTTCAAACAGAGATTCTAAATATTTTTTCATTGATCGCCTATGAGCAGTTACCCTTTTGATTCATATATGAATTTTATTGAGACTTTCTTCATAATGCTTCTCATTAATAATTTCTTGACCCAGAAATTTCAAAACAACTTCTTGGCCTGAATGACAAATATCTAATAAAGATATCTGAACTGTTTATCCATTTAAGACACCCAGAGTACATCTAAGGCCACTAAGCCCTTAATTATTAGAGGATTACATCTTAAAGACTCTTGTTGATCTAAACATTGACCCTCATTTAAAAGTGTTACTTGTAAATATTTTGAACATCTGTTGGTGAATTAAAGCACTTAAAGCGTGGACAAATTCATTATTTAAATAAACATTCTGAAAATTGAATATATTCATTAGACTGGGTAACTTTTACTGCAGAAACAGATTTACTTGATTTTTGTATATTTTGATATATTGACACATTTTTTATATGACTAAAATACTAAACAGTCACTAATATTATTTATAGATGCCTCAGATAAGACCTTGAGTCAAACAACAATGCTCCACCTCATTTCATGCACAAACTGATTTGTCCAGGTGTCATTAAAATGAAGTAAACATGTTAAAATCTTATAGAAAAAGTTAACATCAGCATTAAGTTTAAGTCATTAAGTTAATGACAGTGATTATACAGTAAACTTTGTGGGCTTTGGGTACAGATCAAGGTGATCCATATCAGTGTGTAGGTACGGTACTGACAGCTTGATCAGGCAATAACAGGCAGATGACAGCTGCAATGGGAGAGTATAATGGAGTGTACGCGCCTCACTTCAGCAAACATAAATAAACACAAATCATACCATCACACTGAAATATGCAGGAACCCTGTCATGACATTTTCTACATATGTAAAATTATATTTAACACTTCATACAAAACTGTTATCGAAGTAGGCTATAAATAAACAAACCAATAGTCACTTCCTACTTACACTAGTGACGGCCATAATTTCAGGTATTGTCTGTCAAGTTTTGCCAATTCTGTCAATTTATTTTATATACCACCCTACCTTTCCAATCAATTGATCTGTTTTGCAGGACACAGCACTGATACTCATTAATCTGCTCACTTTTTCATCTCAGTCGGCATTTACCGTGATTTGATATGCAAAGCACCTGGCGACCATCTTTGTTTACATTGATCTTTGTTTCCTTTGAATTATAAAATGCTGACATAGACTGTGTTTGTTGAACCTAGCCAATGAAACCCACTCTTTCTGAAAAACTGCATCTGCCAGAACAGGAGGGATTTTATTCTGAATCTTTGGCAGAGCTTTGGCAGAGATACCTGAATGTTAGAACAGCTCTACAGCCAGCAGCTGGTGGCAGCACTGTAGAGCACAAGCGGCAGTGAGTTAGAGGAGATCATTTCAAGTGGCAGGCTATACCAAAAACAAACCATGGATGTGTGCACTAAATGCTTGGTAAACACATGCATGGTAAATGCACAGAAGCTTGTCAGATGAGGAAATTATGAAAACCAGAACCCTCTGTATGAAAATGCATTACATCAAACAGTGTTATATTGTGCATTATTTAATAAGTTATATTCTTTGAGTACCTACAGTATATATAGCCAGTCAAATGAGATAATCACTTTTTTACAGTAATGTAATGTAATATAATAATAATAATAATAATAATGTCATATACAAGCACATACATATATGGATGAATGTTTTCCTTTTTTAAATGAGATAAACAACCTGATCTCAGCATAAGCACTGAATAAAATAGGGTGTAGTTACTGGGCTATAATTGTTGCTATCGAGCCAGCCTTGTTAGGTAGCTATGGATTACAGGTATCTAGCTACCTTGCTTGCTACTATAGGTGTTCAAATGCTAAAACAGAACAAGCCTGTCCTGAGTGGGTATGCCTCTGCTGTTGAAGCCAGGCAGATAGCTTTTTCAGAGAGATTAATAGCCAGCTAGCTGTTTACTGAATAATGATTTTGTAGATGATCGTCATGTGAAAGGGAAAATGTGACTCATTCTGAGTTGCTACATGATACACTGTGAGAGTAGAAAACTAAAAAAGATTGTCCTGATTTAGCTGACTACAGAGCTGACTAGCGTATTAGCTTTGATTATTGCCCAGTAAGTGACAAGCATCAAGTTTTGTTCATATTTTACACTACCTAGAAAGCCAGCTAGTCTACCATTTACACCGAACCACAAACAACCAAATTAATCAATGTAGCCATGATTATATCATGATTATATCACCGAGGAATTTATGTGGCTTTACTATTACCTCCTGTAAAGATGTGTAACTATTGATCTAGCATATATAAACACTCTTCATCTCAAAAACAGAAGTAAAATGAGCTCATTAGCATCTCTACTGGCGAGTTATGTGCACTAACAGGCAAGAAAAATATCCTACTTGGACGTTTTTCTTGCATGGACTAATGTCAGAATCTGACTACTTTTTCATGAACTAAAGTTGGCTATAATATTTTATGTACGGTTGTGCATTATGAATAATTGTTCATTGAAAAAAAAAATAAATATAATGTAATAAACATTTGCATTGCATGTACAGTAAATGTAATTAACATTTGTGTTACATGTACATGCAGTTGTTTGTCTTTAAAATCGATGTTTACATATTTACATTGTTTAAACGTAACTACTTTTTAATGGTCTTATCATATATCATGTAAAACAACACTAGTTGGCTTTAACCAGGGAGAGAACAGTGGGGGTTGTAGAATTGTACTTCTTGGATCAACTCTAAGAGTGATTGGAATAAAACTATTGTTTTTTTAATCCCTGAAATTGAGTTTGATCTAGGTCATTTACAGTGTATGGTAAGAGTATTCTTTCCCTTGGCTTTAACCTTTGTCTTAAAAAAAGTTCTCACGAAAACAAGATATTCTTCTCAATTATGCATGATTACATACTCCTGGGAAAAGTCTTATCTCAGCAGACTGGATTTTCTTTCAGTTTTAATGTAAATCAAGAAATGTTTGCTTATTGGTCTCACGTTCATGTAACAGGATATTAGTTTCAACAGAGATCTGAACAATTTCCCCATGCTCCTGCATGAAGGAATCGGAAGTATTGAGCTGCATTTGCAGAATCACCAAGAATAACCCACATAATATTTGTGAAATTAATTTGTCCTATGTCCAGTGGAGAAGTAAGTGTCTTTGACATGCTTCGTTGTATTTTTTTTTAGGTCATCCCCCCCCCCGAAAACCAGAAGGCACTGCACAATCCTCACTCTTTGTACATAACCGAAAAGCCACATTTTCTTTCAGTTCAGTTTTAGCTGTCCTTCTCATCTGTTTAATTTTATTAGTGTCTGTCTCTACTCATCTATGTGGTAATTGCTCATAGTGGTCATAAACTGATCATAACCCACAATGTAATCTGTTCTGATGTTGTGATGTACCATGTCTTGAAACATTGAGTATAATATCATTTTACAATTACAGAAGCAAGTATTTGTACTCTTCTTCTGTCTTAAATTAACAAACATACTGCAGCATTCTCAGACTATTTTCAGCCCATGATGCCTTTCTATGGCTCATTTTACTGCTTGGGTTACCTTCAATTTGTTTCATACTTTCCTACATTGTTATTTTGTCATAATTATTTTGGTTTGCTTTGTATTCATTATCTGTTTACATCAGACTGTGGAAAGGTTGGTGGAGGAAAGCTTAGAGGAGGATAAAGAATGTTCTAGCACAGTGGAGTGGCAAATGTTTTTTTAATAGTTATTCTGACCCTCAAGAGCTGACAGCTACAATTACCTCAAACATCTACTGCTGAGACCACAGCTTTGAAGTATTAAAACAAAGACAGTAATTATATCCGAACAATAAACCGTGGCTGACAAAAGAGTGTGAGATGAGATGCAACAAAGCCAACCACAATGGCATTTATGGACCAAGTGATCCTTACAGGTAATGCAAGACAGAAATCAAAAAATGGGATGAGGGGACAGGATTGGATACAGGAGTAAGAGCAGTGCCTGTTCAGGGGCTGTGTATACTTTTTCGGCTTCCCTTATTGTGTCTTTTCACCACCTAGCGGTAAAACTGTGGCATTGTTACTTTGGGGTGAGCCGCTCACTCAGATAGTCTCAGTCTCTCAGTCAATGGGTAAAGGAACCTTCCATTTTTAGAAATACTTAGCTGCAACAACAAGAAAATATTTCTGTAAATGGTGCATCCTCGTTGAATGAAGTTGACAATTTTTATAACCAGCGAAATCTTGAAAGTCTGAACAAAATTTCGAGGCTGAAAAGGGTTAATGATGTGGTTGGGTGGTTGTGGTGCACTCAGGAGACAGGAGCTAACCATTTGGAGCCCATCCCCCATCAGCACACTGTAAAGAGGTAGGATCAGGCACATGGCTGTGGAAGAAGCTTCACAAAGTAGGGATAATAGAGGCTTTGAATGGAGCCAGGAAAAGTATACTGAGTGAATGCGAGATAGAATCCTTTCTTCATTTCGAGACTTCTAGGCAAAGACCTGGCACTGGTCCCATTCAATAATATTCTCTTAGTGCTCACTGGTATACCGACTGTCCTAGGCTCGCCCTTATAAGTCTTTAATCCTTTTATTCTATTTTTTATAAGATTATTCATGTCTTTGATGAGGGGGAAGGGATGAACAAATGTTTTGGAAAAGGAGGAGACTTCCTTGCTGTGGTGATTATTTACCCTTTTTAAAAAATTTATGGCAGAGTACCATGTCTCATACCAAGCCTTTTACTGTTACCATTTTTTTTTTCTCCCAGAGGATTTTTCATATTTTATATTTCACAGGATTTTCTCATACAAAAGTTCATTTTGTGGGATATTTCTGCATGGGACTTTGATATTTCTGCATGGGACTTTCCGTATCTCCACCGGGACAGACTCCAGCTCAGTTCTCTAATTTATGTCAGTTCTTTGGTCCCTGGCTGTTCAGTGAGAACTCTGTGTCCTTTGATCTTGCTACCCCTCACTAATTGTGAATGAACCAGACAAAAATGATATTTTGTGACAATTTTTCTTAACTAATTGCAAAAAATCTATTGTTCTTTGTTTTTCCAGATATTAAAATAGCCAGTGTACCCTGTGGTAAGTGACATGATCAGTGACATGATGAGTCTAAACTATTAGACTGTTGTCTTAGGTACATCACCAATAACACTACTCTTGCATTGATTTAAAAGCACAAAGTGAACAATACACATATAGTTCACATTTTGTACTGATACCCTCCATTTTTTGTGTGCGTTTTGTATTCCTTGTTTGTATGGCACCTAATGCAGAAGAAGGAGAATCTCGTCTCACTTCTGAATATACATCTGAAATTGATGATTCCTGCAGCGCTGTTCTTGCCTCTTGGGGATTGCCTGGGGATGCAGCAATCAGGTCTCAGTCTGATCCCTCAACATCTCACTGAGAATGCTGGGATGTGGATGAGAATAGGTTGGATTTCAATGGCAGACAGCTGCTGAAGGAACACTGTTGCGGCCTTTGTGGGAGCACAGCTACTGCATCAGCATTGTCATCATGCTTCTCTAGGGGGCAGGAAGGGGGCCAGAGGGGTGCCAGCGATTTCAGTTGGCATGATAAGCCTCAGGGAGGGCTGTGCAGGTTTGTTTTGCTCTTGCATGTGTCACCAGGGAAGGACTATTCCACTCCCAAGACACTAACCAGGTTGTTTTCTTTTTGGATAGGTATCCCCCCCAAGCTCCCTGAAGCAGGCTCAGGATGTGGTGAGTAAGGCTCAATTTTTTATAGGGTTTTACAGGTCATAAAAAAAGATACAGACCTGATTCTCCTTTGCTAAACCCACCTTCCCCTATTCAGCGCACACTGCACACACCAATAATAACTGGGTTCCCCCTCCACACACACTCTGACACTGCTAAGCTCATGAATCTACTCCATGCTCCCACCCACACCACACTTAGAACCTTACCCCAGACACCCTCTGCACAACAATGCAACTCCATTTCTCACTACTGCCCCCTGCTGATAAGGTGAGAAACAGCAATGGTTGAATCTACACATGGCCACTCACAAACAAAAGAAAAGGGGTTGGGGGGGGGGGGGGGGGGGGGATAGGATGTTTAGCATTGGAGTAATGTAGTCAGTGCACCCCCTTCAGGCCAAGGTATTTCATGCACACATACTGCCTCAGAAGGCCCAGGGCCACTCTCTAGGGCTCATCCCTTCGACCTGACGCCTTCTTGTGACTTTAGGAAGAAAAACATGGAGCATCACCACCATCCACAGACAAAAAACAAAAACAAGAAAACAGTGTTTAAGAGCTGCCTAAAGCCAGCTAAAAAAAACATCTCTCAGCATCTCCTTCACTGGACCACATGTCTCTTCCCCTCAGGGCTGCCTCCCTATGAACGCCACACACTCCACCTCCAGTCCTTCTCCTCATGGGGATGTCTCGCGCTCAGCCTGCCTGGCTCATCTGCTTCTCTCTGGTAGAACATGTAACTCTGCTGTCTCCGCTCACACAGCTTCCCTGCTGCACCAATTGCCACAGGCGCCAAAAGATTGCCTCAAATTCAGCGAATGTACAAATGTGCCAGCAAGACTCAACCAAGAAAAATGAAATCCAATGAAAAAAACAAGAGCCATACTACCCAACATAAGGGAAGGTTCAGCGTGAACCTCCTCTCACTCATCTCCCCTGAGTCACTCACCGGTGGGTCTCTCTAGCCTGTTTCCAACTCATCTACTGTACTTATAATTTGTAAGTACTGGATTATTGTATTATTACCTTAACTGGGACTGTCTGTCCTGTCTGGCACTCCCTGGGAAACGTATGTAACCACCTGAAATTTAAAGTTTGTACTTATATTTTTATAGTTTCAACAGACACTTCTGTCTAATACAGCTTGCACAGTCAAAGTACAACTAATAATGTTACAGGAAGGAAGGTACATACAGAACTCTTGCTAAATTCAACAAAACAAAACAACTTCAAAGCAAAAACTGAAATAATGTCAAATGATCTGCAGGTGACAGGGAAGGAGGTGCAGTCAGCAACTCATGCCTTCAAGTCTTTTACCTATCCTGTTGAATATAGGAAAGCATGTCATCACTCTGATACAATGAGGAGCATCAAAACATGTCAAATGCCTCTGAGCAGCATTTACATATTAATACAGACATGTGTGTTATATCATATTATATCAGAGTGCTATGTGTGAGATTGCCTCATGCACTGGAATAATCTGTTTCAGAGTCACACTGCGAGAGCCAGTGAGATGCTATTACATCCCCGTGATGATTGGCAAAAAGTTAATTTCGGCCCAATCAGTAAATCAACTTGATGTTTCAATCTCAAGTAATGGGGGTGCATATTTGCGCTGACAGTCATTTCCTGAATGAGGACAGGAGAAACCTGCCACGGCCTGTGGTGAATGAAAAATCCAACATTTTGCCCACCCTGAGAAGCTGCAGGCTCAGCTGGTGACACCGAGAGGGGTGATGGGAAAGCCACTGACCCCACCCCAACTCGGTAATGTGTTCTGCGTGCGTCACGGGGCACTGCATTTTGCTATATGTGCCAGAGCTTCCAAACATATAAGCACTTGCATGTGCTTCTGGAAGATGTGGCTCTGCATCCAGCACTGATAATGGCTGAAATATATGAAGGAGGAATTCCTCAACTGTCATTTGTTGAAGGAAGAGGAACTGACAACTCCTAATTGCAAAGAAGTGTTCATGAATGGGTGGATAAGCTCTGTAGAGTAATGAATGTCAGACACTATACCGCGCTTGTCATTAGACAAGCCATGGTCCAGTGTTCGTCTGGTAATCTTTGAGATGAGGAAACTATCAATATGTCTATATTTGCTGTATGTATTTGCTGTATTTAATCTTTTATTATGCTGCTATTTATACCAGGCCTCTGAACAGGAATTCTAGACTGGGAAGAGGTCATAACCTCCATTGATTTGACAAGCAACACTGTAAACATCTCAGCTTGGAGCTGCCTGTTATCATGCAGGATGTGCAGGCATGCTTTATTCAGTGCTGAGGAAACAAGACCCAAACACAGCCATATATAATTGAGCCTATAAAACATTTTTTTTGCTTTTTTGTGATCTGCATGTTTATTGGTTTTCAATGCACACATACAAATAGAAGACAATACAAAGAATGAAAAACAACATTGCACTGGCAACGCGGTGGGTGATTCTCACACGGAAGAGGGATAAAGTGATATTAATATGGCTGATTGAACCTTTGAAACTGAAGATTCAGTTGGTTGACACACAACACAAATTAAAAAAAAATATATATCATCTGACCTCACTTTACCTGTGCAAGAAAGCAAGTTATTAAATAAAAGTCTGACCCCTGCAAAAATCTATTTACGCCTAATGAAAGCAACATCATTTAGAAAATATGTTGAACTCAATCTGATGAAATAATTCTTCATTTTGATAATGGACAGACTCACGCAGATATGATGGGGCAGTTAATTCTAGGCCTGGAAGGCGAAGCACAGCGAGTAATTAGAGTGTGGTTGCAATGGCCACTACAGTCAAATGTAATTATATTGTCATTAGTGTATTTAGTATCTGGCCATAGTGTGACTGCAATGTCATTAAAATGGAGATTAGAATATGGTTAGGAATTTGGACAGAGTTTGATTAAAAGTTATAGTGATTAAAACATTGATAGATTGTCGTTAAAATGTATCATGTACCATTCTGCTTTCTAGAGCGAGTGTTGGAGTATTTTTGAAATTGATTAGAATGATGGTTAACATGCCATCACAGAGTTCTGAGGATACCACAAATTAGAAAAGTAGCAGAATAACAAAAGGATTAAAGAAAACAGAGTGTGTATGCACCATTGGAACTAGGTCTAACAATACTAACCTCAATACTAATAATCACCATCATCATTTTTTTTGTCATGAAGTAAACTAAACAAGTTTTAAGATTTAAAACCTTTAAAAGTCTTCCAGACTGCTCCATCAGTCAGACAAACTTGCCTTTTTTTTGTCAGGTCAGTTGTGTTGAGTGGAGGCGGAGAAGAAGAACACCAGGAGCACTTTCATGAACATGAGTGATTTCTCAGTGCTCTTAAAGAACAAGACTGTATTTTGGAAATTCTGTACTTTTTGGAACACAGGGGAGCAGCATATTTTACAGAGCCAAGGAATTTGATTATAACAGAAGATAAGTACTGAGCTGCACCAGAAATGCAAACATATGAAAGGATTAAAGAAAGCAGATTGAAAAAAAAACTGGACAGGAAAAATGAAGCAAAGGTTTTTGTAACAGATTGCTTTTTAACTTGCACGCACTAATATGCCGTGTATGGGAGTGCACCAGTGGCTTGCTGGCAGCGAATTGATTCTTTACAAATGGAAAAACCAAAGAGAAAGACTGAATCATGAGGGTATCTGGAAGGCCTGACATGATTTACAGCTGTTCTCATTAATACTATTTTAATGAATGTTACCTGGAGGAAGGGAAACACATTTATCTCAATTCAGGGATTGTTTTAAGCCAGCAGACAGTAAATGGATTTCAGAATGGGGTGTTTATTCTAATATCCCGGGTCATTTGTAAAAGTGGAAGGCAATGTGCCACATCAGCATCCCAAGAACGATCCAGCTCGCAGAGAATAATTGGAAAGAGACATTTTAACATGTACACTAGCTCCAAACTGCCAAGGCATAAATGTTCATTTTTAGCCTTGCAAACTTCAATGCAACTTACAAGATGGAGTCCACACACAGCCACTCTCACATAGATACTTGGAAGATGACTAAGGGGGCAGGGGGGAAGGTAGTGTAGGCTCATGTTACTCTGTCAAGCCCATCTACACCCCAAATTAAAAAACAAAACAAAGAAAAAATGTCCACACATGTTTGCTGCCCTGGAACCACATGCACCCCCCTCCAGTCTGCACTTCCTTGCCTACATGAACTGCACACAACATGAGAGAAGGAAAGCAGCCCTGTCTCACTAGCAGTGCTAACACATACTTTAGCCCATTAGCTGTGCACATTCATTACTTCAAGACAATAACACTCCCAATCCACGGTGCTGTTCCCCACTCCAGGCACTGCTCCGCCAAGCTGATCCCACCACCATTGTGACTCCCTGTGCTTCTGCTCTCCCTGCAGGACCTCCACTCCCACAGCCACCTCTCTACCACCATCAGGTACGGCCCAGCCATCCTGCTCAAACTTAGTCCCTCGCATGATCAGCGCAATTAAGAACTACAAACACGCAAAGCCGAATTTTGCTGAATAAAAAGTTTTCCCCAGTTAGGCAGCTCTCTCTCACTGTGAGATCTGTGACTGCTCCACACACTGTGCTTTTTATTCCCTCACCGCCAGCACTAATCATTAACCCTCCTGTTATGTTTGGGGTCAATTTGACCCCATTCAATGTTTAACGTCTCTAAATAAATGCTCAACATCATTTTTTTTGCTTCATATTTAATGACTTTTCCTAATTTAATAGGGACAACTAGGTAAACACAAAATTAACATGATGATATGTTTTTAATGCCTTGTACTCATGTTGTACGCATTGGTGTTGTTTGGGGTCAATTTGACCCCAGGCTGTTTTAGCTGTACAAAACATATAAGAAATATCAACATTTTACACACATTTGTTTTGGTTGTTTTGGATGATATTGAGGACACTGCAACATGCAATTTTATAATATAATTTTATAATATAATATAAGACTTCCCTCTGTTTTAGGGCCATAACCTAACATAATATTACCTGTAGTAGTGCGAGAACCACTGACAGTTCACATGACATGAGAACTTTGATATTTCCTGCGCTGTGGGGGAGAGGAACTATGGTTCCCACACCTGTGTCTGCGCATGACAGTAGGGGAGGAGCAAACATATAAAAGCTTACACAGCATCCTTCAAAACCATTCCTCTTGGTGCTCTGTGTGCTCGCTCTCTCTGTTGAAAATGAACTCTAAGTAAAGGTTTTCTGCCAATGAGGTTTTGTCACAGCTCTTTGCCAGTGAGAGTGACATAGAGGAGACTGTATATGAGACAGAGGATAACGTTGAGGAGGTCCCTGATTATGAGACATCCTCCTCTGATGAGAATGAGACTCTAAGTGTTGATCCTCCTGTTTCTCAACCACCAGAAGGCATGTTACCTTCAAAAAATGGAAAGTTATTATGGTCCCTCTCCCCACTTGAACAACAGGGTAGACTTAGTGCTGCCAATGTTATCAGGATGGTTTCAGGCCCCACCAGATACGCTGTGAGCCATGCCCAAGACATAAAATCAGCATTTGAGCTCTTCATAATCAATTGAAAAGGATATACTTGAGATGAGAAACTGGGAGGGGAGGCATGTGTATGGGGGCAGTTGGAAAGACTTGGATGTGACCCACTTGCAAGCCTATATTGGGTTGCTCATTTTGGCATTTACAAGTCAAAAGGCGAAGCAACAGCAAGCCTTTGGAATGCTGACACTGGAAGGGCAATATCTCCAGCCACTATGTCTCTACAGAAATTTCATCTTTTCTCCTGTGTCATACGCTTTGATGACAGAGAAACAAGGCAGGGCCGACGAGAGTGTGACAAACTCGCAGCAATACGGGATGTATGGGACAAGTGGGTTCAGCGATTACCTTTTCTTTACAATCCAGGCCCCCACATGACTGTGGATGAATGTCTGAATGTATTTCGTAATAACCAAAAATCTGTACTTAGAAATAATATAAAGGCCTTAACATACCAAAAAGATCTTTCTCTTCGATTTTAGGTTAATCAGTGAGATTTTATGGTGATTGCCATGTTTTTCCATAGTCGCATAATAGGTATTCTACATGTATAGGGGTGGGGGGTGGGGGGTGAGGGGTTATTTAAAGCCTATTTACATAGTCAACAAAGAAACATAAAGTACCTGACACATAAATTTGGGTAGCAATTTTAATTTCCACCATTTTCTGGAGGTTTAAATTGCTGGGGTCAAATTGACCCCAAACATAACGGATGTTAGTAAATTTGAACATAACAGGAGGGTTAATCATGTACCGGTGCACCCATTAATCTCTGTGTGCCCTGCTTCTTTTGTTAACTGCATTTCCTCCTCCTCCTCCTCCTCCTACTGTAGACATTTACTCCTCCTGCTGAGATGTGCTCATGCTGAAATACAAGGGAAAGTGTTTTGGCGGCCACTTACGATGTTATTTAATTTGATCATGTGTGTGCTTTGTTGTCTTAATAGCATGCAATTTAATTTCTCAATTTTTGTACATCTTCAACCCATTTCTGCCTGAGCCCATGACCGTAACAATGAATAGTCATTGCTCATAATCATTAATCATGTACTGGTGCACCCATTAATCCCTGTGTGCCCTGCTTCTTTTGTTAACTGCATTTCCTCCTCCTCCTCCTCCTCCTACTGTAGACATTTACTCCTCCTGCTGAGATGTGCTCACGCTGAAATACAAGGGAAAGTGTTTTGGCGGCCACTTACGATGTTATTTAATTTGATCAATTGTGTGCTTTGTTGTCTTAATAGCATGCAATTTAATTGCTCAATTTTTGTACAACCTCTTCAACCCATTTCTGCCTTGATGATCGTAACAATGAATAATCATTGCTCAGCAGCTACCTATTCACCCCAAATAACAGCCTAATTCATTGGCCTATTACTCTTACAGTTTGTGAGAAGGACTCTATAATCCTTCTCTGCCATCGCTCACAGTCTCCACATTGCACCAATTGCCACAGGGTTTGCGATCACCTGTCCACCAGTAAGAAAAAGAAATGCTGTCCCCCCCCCAAGTTCTTTATGGGAATACTCATTACGGGAGGCAGAAGGATACTGAACTAACTAACCTTAATGCTAGAACCTCTGCCAAGATTGCCACAATACTAATAAAGCAAGTATGGCACAATGCATGTGAAACATGCCAAGATGATTGGCTCAGGAGTACCTCATCAGTATTCAGGATCTCACGTGTGAGACCTGGGGAGCCTTTTAACTTCTAATTAACATATAACAGTATATAACAGTACATATAACAGTCACTGGTCATGTCACCAGTCTCATGTCACCCATTTAGAACTGGTCAGGAAGACCCTTGAGCTGGAACATTTTGTATTGATTTAATATGGGTTTAAAATAAAAACAGTGAGGGAATGACAGCTCCTTCATTCAACAGGTGTTTCCATGACAACTAAAACAAAATAAATTGTGCTGATTTTCATAAGGCACTTTGTGCCTCTTTATTGCAGGATTTGAAGATTGCCGAAAAGTAAGATTGAGGACTTGTTCCAGACAACGACTTTTTGAACTCCTCTTTATATCAAGAGACACATTTTCTCATGATTCAGAACATCAGTCAAACGCAACTGTTACCCCCAGTCTTGTTTACACTGATAGCTGCCAGCACAAAATACAAACTATTATTCATGTTATCCAGTTTCCAACCTGTAGTTTCCTATGAGCTAATCACATCATCTAACAAATGATAAAAATTTTGGGAATTCTGTCTGACATATCTACAAAATTGTTTGATTCATTTAATTTTGATTCATTCAAGTAATTATTGTAAATAAATATCAAAAATTAAATGCTTTAATATTAATAATATTAATAATAATTAATATTACATACAATTAATGAATTTATTTTTGGCCTCAACTGGGTAAATGTTTAGGGTAAAAGAAAAATTAAATTAGAGGGAATTTTAGCACTAAGGAGTTAACACTAAAACACCCATCAGGGATGGTGGGATGTGGAGATCGAGGGCTATCATTCTTTAATAATTCAGACAACCTGAGTGCCAACCTGCCAAATGAATCCCATGTTGAAGATGTTGCTTCTATTATAACTTTGGCCCCTCTGTTGGACTCAAACATAATTGGGACTCATTCATTTCAAATCACATTAACTGCTAAATTATTAAAGGCGGATTAAAATTATCAACCATTTCATTATCATTCATGGGAGCAAGATTAAACTGTCAGGAGAAGAATGAAAAAAAATCATGCAATTATTTTACCATGGCAAATACAAAAGGCTGACTCAAATTACATAAGGGGATTACTTGTAGACCATTAAAAAGATTTGAATCGTTACAACTTCTGAGCACTTTAGGTAGATCCTCCCCTGCATCCAATCAACATTTATCCTCAACTTCGACTCAAGGTTACGTGCAGCGTTCCTTTCATTTTTGCAAACACAGTGCAGAGTTTTCAGTGATTGCCAAAATAAATATAAAGAAAAAATATGTTGACTGAATAAAAGGGTAAGTCTGCAGACTTCAGTAAAGACCACCCATAAGCTGTGCCAAGCCAAGAAACAAATCCTTATTGAACACCACCATCACCTGCCTGCAATAAAATACATTAATAACCAGAAACATTTGGCTTCCAATAAATAAATGATGGTTGTCTTTGCTTTGGTTTGATTGTGTTACTGTGATGAAAGAAAGAAAAGAAAAGAAAAAAAAACAGAAATAAAGGAAATGTATTGTATAACTACTGTTTTAATCATGTCAGACTCATAAAGAGTGGTGTTTACCTCAAGCCAAATGAGAATTAGTAGCTCCTAATTGCATTCTGTAACTATAGCTATTGGGGCTTAAGCCAATACAGATGTTCTGCTGTGGGGTCTGTAGACAATGGACGGATTTAGAGGTGCCTGGGTCTAATGACCGCTGTACAGGCATTGTGTGAATGCCGGTGGGGAAACCTCATTCATTAAAAAATCTCTGTTGGTGATTAAACTCTTGATTTCTTCAACTGACTAGGCTTAAGCACATTTCAAAATGTATTTTAGCACTAAACTTGTAGGCTAATTAGCTACATGTGAATTCATTTCTGGCAACTTAAATGAACGAGAGTTCAAATATGGCAGCAGTAATCAATAAAGACAAAACACTGGTAAGAATTCTTTGCAGAATTTTGTTTCCAAGCTAGCTTCCACAGTAAATAGTATGACAAAGCCGTCTGAAGTAACACACAACATGCTGCATTGAAAGTTGGCATGTTGGGACACAGTGATGTCTGTTATGAATCTCTGGTGCTGTGGGGTCCTGTGGGGTATACCTGTGTCAGTTCAACAATTATGTGATTATCAATATATAAAATAATCATAAAAAAGAAATTAAGCCATAATTGTGTGTCTATGTGACTCTCTGTATGTCAAGATTCACTGGATTCAACTAAAAAGGACATGTAAAAGGATTCCTGTATACCTCATGTGTATGAAAACTGAAGGCAGTCTGTCAGACAAGGGCACTGGCTGTAGAAATGACTTCAAAACTTTTGTGTCTGCCACAGCAGCCGACCCCCTCCCCCGCCATCCCTCGAGCCCCTGGGAAATTCTTTAAAATGGTGTATCATCTCAGATGATCAAATCAAGACCTAATGCAGAGCAAACGTATGTGTGTGTTGCTTTCACCAGCATCCCATTTTAGGTCGTTGACCCCAGACACCTCGCGTTTATCCACGTAATCCTCTTGGGAAATGAAGCCTGGAGAAACTAGCTTCTCTGTCAGCGCGGGACAGGGGGGATGGAGCAGTAGGTCCGCCAGGCATGGCTGTGAAGACGGGTCCATCACGCAGCTGTCTACAGGGGCCCCAGGAGAGGGCCGCTACATCGCCCCCGTGCATGAACGTAATCCCCCATTTTCCTCCGCGTGTCCTGCCTCTTGGCCTACTAAAGGAGGCTGGCTGTGGAATGAGGCTGGCAAACATTTATTTGTTTCATTATTTTTCTCTTTTTTTTTTCTTTCTTTTTTTGCCAAACATCAGTTGTGGCCCCTGGGGTGGTATTCATCTTGTCTTCCAGAATAAGGAACTCTGTGGTTCGCTGTTCATACCAATAAAAAGAGTGCTTCGTGCACTTGCGGACGCCAGATTCTGAAAGGTCTGTGAGTTTAAGTTATGATTTCCTATAACGTTTATGTAGCAGAGTTGTGCCTTTTTACATGAAGGAGAGAATGATGACACTGACAGTAGCTGGGCTCTTTAATTTTAGCTCCAAATTTTTTCCCAAAAGGGTTCACGAAATTCAGCCCTCTAATAACATACCTTCATTAATGCAGAGAAATAATTGCAAAGGACAACTCATTTTCATTGAGAACAGTACAATAAAGCAGTACCACATAGGTCTCTCAGGCCGTGGACACACAGTATGACCATAGTAGCATAGCAATGTTATTTTAACTTAGTCAGATGTGACTTACAAAGGCACCAAAGTGCATATAGGAAGGTCACATGAACAACAGTACATGCAGAAAATGGCAAAACAAATCTGAATGTGTGTGAAACGGTCATATAGTCAAAAACCTGATACTTAGTGCTACAATTTCAACAATGTTAGCAGAAATACCCTGCACTTGCAGACAAACATTCTGAAAGGTCAGATATTGATAAAAATAATTTCTATTCATGATTGTACATTGGTTTAGGCTATGTAGTATGCTGTAAACAGCCCATTAGCAAAACGGATTGTTTTTCTAATCCATTTGCATTCAAATCTATTTACAAGCAAGCCAAATCCTGTGAGATCACTACCTGTAAAGTTTGTACAAGTAATTTCCACAGTTATTCATAATACTTTTTTGATGGGATTAGTGTAATTTAATTCCATATCCCTGACAGTAGGAGGTTTGCAATGTTTTGTATTTGCATAGTAACAAGCTGAACTCTCTGTTTGGTTGTACTTTTCTTGGTGCTATAGCCTAAGTAGAAAACAAATAAAAGGACAGCACTCACACCTTAGACCTGAAAAGCAGTATTTTCAGTGCATGTTAGTGCATCAAAAAAGAATGGACATGCAAACCTTCTTCAGCATGCAACAATGATACACGCAAACAGGGCAGGGGTAAAATAAGACCATGTTTGAGTGAAATGCCACAATATGTTTAAAGACTTCTTTTTTATGATTGTGGCACAGAAATGTACATGAGGTATGATGACAGCAGAATACTGCAAGGGCACGGGGAGAGATAATGGAGGTTCATATAAAAAAAGAAAAATGAAAAATGGAATGCTGCTATGAAAGGGGAGATATATATATATATGTAACCCTTTTACCACTGGCTCGTGTATTAAAACCCACCTTATGCTGTAAGATGAAGCCTTAACCCTTCTTCAATATCTTATGGTAAAAGAGACATTTCAAATTAGTGAATAACTGCCTAAGGTAATGTATGATTCTCACTCTCATTAATGAATGTGTGGAGACGGTGGGTAATACACTTGGACCTATAAGCACTCATATAATACGGAATCAACAATGTCATGAAACGCAGTCCAATAATATCGACACAGGATCTCAGGCTTTGAAATGTATATTAAAATGAACAGTAGAAACACATTCAAGCCTTTTTATAGGAAAAGAAAAAAATACAAACAGAAACACGAATAATGATAGTTTGTCTTTTTGTCCCAAACTGTCTAGTTTTGAGTGCACTCTTATTTTGTTTCGTTGGCGCGCTTTAGTTGGAGCTCATGAGGGAAACCTTGGATAACAATACCTCCGTGTATCGGTGAAATCAGCAGGACCAGACCGCAGAGAGCGAATGAATGAATCGCTCCCTCGTCACGGCAGCAACCGTCTCCGCCGCAGCAACTCGCAGCGACAGCCCTCTGTACCCCTCGGCACCTGCTAGCAGCGTCGGTCCTCCGTCTCCCTTGGCAGCAGCTATCTCCGTCGACCCGGCGAAACTCCTCCCGTCCGTGCAGGGGATGTCTTCTCACAGCGGTGACCGCACCGTCAGCCCAGCTCCGGCCAGCCACCTAGCCGAACTCGCCTCGCGTTCACCAACACAAACCCGTGACTGCCGCGGGGAGCCTGCCTCACACACTCTCCATACGTGGTACAACAACTGTTCCCCAGTTCCCTGCTATCTGCTCCGCGCCATTAACTTTTCCGTCCCCCCCGCTTCTTTCCGGAAACTCTAACTCCAAGGTCATGAACTCTCGTACGAAATAAAAAAATACTTTTTCTGTTTTTTTCTCAAAAGCATTCAGAACCCATGACATATTTTAAAGTCACACATTTTAAACAAAAATTATTTATCCATTTTAATATCCTATTTATCTCAACACTATTTATAAATTTTAACTTCGCCGTAACAACTGGCATTCTATCTTTAAATTATTCCCAGGAGAGGAGAAAACAAAATAAATACAACTGATATTTATTAGAGTATTACATATATATAGAGAGAGAGTGAGCAACAGAAAATGACATTATATTTTCATGCATTTCAATACTCTATATGCAGGACACTAATGCAATAATAAAAATGCAGACACATTTCCTCAGCACAAGTGTTCCCTTCACTTCATTCAACAATTCCTTCATTTTCATTACCAACACATTCCAGGGCAAGTTAAATATTCCTCAGGTTCCTACAAGAAAAGGTATAAGAACGTTAGATGGAAGGGTAAGATACGTATGATTAGTTTCCACAGTGCTTCATCATGCCCTGGCCTTTCAGTCCCTTTACCATCATCAGATATCACATATAATGTGCAACAAAACTGCAAGTTTCCCTTAACTTCTCATAAATCACTTTACCATTAATGTCAAAGCATAGTCTGTCACTGAACTGCACCAAATGCAAAACAAATGGAGTAGGAATGCCAGACTGGGTAAATCAGTGCTTCAGATGTATTTGCTAATTTTGATATTTGCTATCCTCGAGGCTCAGGATGATGACCAACTGGCCCCATCATAACAGCAGCTGGACAGTACAGGTGCAATTACCCAGAATGCCTGAGAAAAGAACTCTGTCAAATGAAGTTCTGAAACCCTGTATTTGCTGGTTAGGTAAACTGCTATCAACAGAAGTAATCTGAAACACTGCTAAAACAATATCAAATGACAATAGGAGGATGTACTGAAACATCATTTTGGTCCTGCCAGATGTACAAGAACATGCAAGGGAACATAAATGTGGACTAACTGGGACTGTGGTATTTGGAGGGAACTTGCCTCTCAGACAGAGGGCTGTAGTTTCAAACAACGGGCAGAGCACCACTGTTGAATGATCGAGCAGAGTACTTAACCTGGATTGCCTCAGTAAATACGCAGGTGTGAAACCCGATAAGACATACAGGGCACCCAAGATGAGGGTGTTGGCTAAGCAAATAAAGTACACAAATGGTGCCAATAAAATGCAACAATGCACCAAGTGAGTTGATAGCAGTGCCTTTCCAGAAATGATAAAATAGGCCTTTGATTTAACCTATCTGCACTGAGTCAGCATAATCAGGCTGTTTAGTTTACATTAGTATTACCTAGTATTATCCAGGAAATCTTTATTCTGACAATCTATATGGAATAAAGGCATAAATGATACATTGGCAGTATTTTACAGTACCCTAATGTAATTTTTCCACATTAATGGGAAATTACAGAAAACATTTTCAAGTTTTCATGATTTAATATAATTTATTACTCTGTAGAACACACAGTACAATATTAAGCATCTTATGTTTTAAAGGCATACACATTTTTTTCACTCCTCTATTGATGACAAAGAGTATTTTCAATTGCATCTCTTTGTCATCATCTATGTTTAATCCTAAACATAGATACCCATGTTTATTTTTCAAGATTTAAAGCATCATCAAAGCATTAGACAGAGTCTGCCATCAATCAAAATGAGTGAACCCCAGTTCACTTCAACCACTCCCTCTGCAGCCTGACTGGACCAATGCTAGTACTGAACATAAAATCAACATCTTCCTCTCCAATTTGGCTGATGAACACTCTCTTTGTTATCTTTCTTTATTTTAAAAGACTTTAACTTATGTTTATTGTGCCAATTCACTGCATAACCATTAAACAGAGATCTAAGCAGCTTGACTATTGAGGGATTATTTGTCATTTTACTATTTGTCATTTCATCAATCCTAGAATTCTCTGGTGTAACTGAATTTGGAATATGAATAAAACAATTACTGAGTATACTTTAGGGACAAATATATCTATACACATGCTGGGGAGAATGCAATTAAAAAGGAACAATGCAAAAAAAGCCACAGAAAAAAAAAAAAAAAAAAATCAATTAGATCACATTACCTGGAAGAATCGGCTTTCATTTGTAACTTGAGAGCAGAAGCATTTGACGCTCTTTGCTTTTTGAAATAATAAAAAAAATCCTCTATTGGCATTAGTGACAAATTAGCATGTCAAAGGAAAGCCTAGACAACAATAGGATTTTCACTTCCCTCGAAGATACACAAACATGCATGAGCACAAAAAAGCTGTCACAGCTTTCAGTCACAGAGATTGAGGTTCTGTTTAAAATTCTGTGGGGACAAAGAAGGACTCCTCTCCACTAATTTGCTATAACTGTCTGCAGGACCTGTGATGATATGATGAGGGTGTGACCCTTTCCACAAGCCCTCCCTCTAATAAGTACAATGGACTGTAAACCTCCTGAGTGTATTTTTTATTTTCTGTGCTGAGACAGTAAGTGTTGGAGAGGAACCTGCAATCAGCAGATCCAGTAAGAGCCATCATATTGCAACTCAGGGTACATAATAATGTTAATAATGATATATATGCATACACACACACATGCACACACACACACGCACACACACACACATTTGTTATTGATCTGTCAGTGTTTGTCTCTCATCACCCAGACACTCAGCTGACTGAGCATTATGGGGTACTTTTCCTCTCAATGAAATGATGGGCAGATGACAAATAATCAATGAAACACCAAAGTTTATGAAGGCTGTATATGATTTAGGTGCTCTGACAGAACATATGGAAGTGCTACACCCTGTCTGGAGAAACGTTATCTATTTCCACTTGAAAGTGGAACTTGTCAGCAGATGATTTCCTGGTGTTCTGTGCACCATGTGTTTTTTTTTTACACCCTAACTGTATGTTTGGTGCACATAACAAAGATGGCTCTTGTGCACACTAGACAGAGAAGTGCCATGCTCTGGTGGCTCTGTTCAAACATCAGTCAAAGGACAATTGTCATATGACCCTGATGAGAATCGCATAAGGTCTAACCTTCTCAGAAAAAAAAAAAAAAAATATATATATATATATATATATATATATATATATATATATATATATATATATATATTGAATTCTGTTGGATAGTTAACAATGTGGGCTGCTTTGATTTGAATTAGCTATATTGGATCAGAACACATGTAATATTTAGATGATATTTTGCTGTGTAGAAGGAGTCAATATCCCTGGCATTACTAGCATTGCATCACATCATGCCAGATTAATTAGCCAAAAAAGAACTAAAAAGCAGTTGTTTTTCCATTGTGCTTGTGTGCTGTGAATGTCCTCACCAAAAATGGTTCCATTATGGTGCATTGAGCAGTCAAGTGCCAAACTTTGATGATGTTTAAATTGAGTAATGTTCCCTCCTCTACTTTAAAAAAGTTTGCACTCTGGACGTTTAAGTTATTATGATTTCTTATACCATGTTTGTAGTAGAGTTGTACTTTTTACATGAGGGAGAGAATAATGACACAGACAATAGCTGGTCTCTTTAATCTCATTTGTTCCTAAAAGGGTTCAGGAACTTCAGCCTGAAATAACATATCTTCATCAATGCAGGGAAGTAACTGCAAAGAGCGTGTCATTTTCATTGAGAACGCATACTAAAGCAGTGCCACATACTGTAGGTCTCTCAGGCCAGACAGTATAACCACAGTAGCATGGCAATGTTGTATTAACTTGTAAACAAGCTGATTTTTCTCTATAATCAACACTTACCATATAATGTGACAGTCATATGATAAAAATTGTATATATTGTATAAATTATCATGTTTTTTGTAATATCATGGTATCATGTGAGATGCTGCAACTGCTTCATCATATCCTGATTGGAATGGTGTCCTGCCACACTGTAGGTGCCTCCTTACTAGCTGCACTACCAATGCTGCCCAACCCATCCAAATCTACTGACTGAAATCCTAATGTTGGGCATAGTCCTAGGTCTGTACAATGAGCAAATTTAGGCTTACTCTTTCGACAGATGCAATTTACAGTGCAAAGGTACCAAAGTGCATTTAGGAAGGCCACATGAACAACAGTACAAGCTGAAATCAGCAAAACAAATCTGAATGTATATGAAATGGTCACAGAGTAAAAACGAAATACTCAGTTACTAAATATTCAATTTCAACAGCATGAGCAGTAATACCATCCAGTCATATACAAGAAAGGGATAAACTGAAGTATCATAATGTGGTAAGGGAGCCAAGATGTGGCTTGGGGAGCCTTCAGTCTGTAACAGAATGTGGCTGGCATCTCCAACTTCCTGACCACTATGGGAAAATCATTATAAAAGATCTAGGCCAGATAAGGCAGGGGGTGTGATGTGGATTTACAACAAAGTCATACCTCCAAATCCTCATTCCTCCTTGCAACCCTCCATTGCTGAGATTTCCTTCTCTGTCTGTGCCCCACTTTCTCTCCTCATGTTAATTCTCACTCTGCAGCTGAGTACCCCTCGAATAACTGTAACTATGCTGCTGCAGCTGGGTTACCCAAAGCTGTATCTTCATGAAGTCCGCTTGATTAAAATTCTGAAGGTAACTGTTAATTTTTAAGTAACTGCTACTAATTGTCCTCAATTTAAATTACATATAAACCTTTGAGTACAAAAAAACGCCATTGTTCAATTTTTGCACAATAGTTTGTGTGAATATCATTCACTTGTGACCAGGTGCAGCCAGGTTATTTAAAAAGGCACAAAAATGAAATGTTTACAAAGGCAGTTTTTTCCCTGTAGATTCTCATTTTTTGAAGATTTTTTTTTGAAAAAAAAAAATGAAATAAATAATTTAGGAACTCTTGTCCATCAAGAACTTATCTATAGTTACTAACTAACTATATCTATTTGTGCATTTTCCCTCCCTCTTTTGAATTTAAATGAAGATATATACATTGCTTTGATCTTTCCCTGCATCTTCCTACATGGAAACACAAGACTGCTCATTAAGCATCAATTAAACCGTCTTCAGGCCCTGCTGCTCAAAAATTTATTTATTTTTGTCTGTAAACTCACTGCAAATTAATTATACTCTGCAAAGATAGTCAGCTACTTTGAGGTATGCAGATGTATATGTCTGAGTATATAATTATCAAATCACTAATATTTTTATTGCCTTTTTTCATTTTACTCATCAGATTTTGAAATCAATAACCTGTACAACAGGTTAAGAATGATTTGAGAATAAGATGTCTTAGTAATTTAAATTTACTTTAGAAAATAATCAGCCCCTTTTGTGTACTGTAATACTTTTTTGAAGAATAAGAGTGTTGTCTGTTACAGGATTGTCAGTGGTGGTAAAGGAACTTTTTAGCATATTTTCAACCTGCACATATTTTAACCTGTATTTTGTCAGACGCTTGTATTGTGATAGCATCATTTTCTAACTTGTTTGCAACCAAGATATATCACTTTGTAAGCTGTCAACCCGAGGTGGACTTGGCTAACATTATTGGAGTTTGTACACATATACCATGTATCCATACCTACATCTGATAACATTAGCGTAAATAGGAATCAAATACATGAGAAAGTAGTCAGATTCTGCCATCTGTCCACATGAGGAAAAATTGAACTACAGGTGAAATATCCCCCGTGGACGTTTTTCTTGCATGGACAGATGTCAGAATCTCACTACTTTCTTGTGAGATCGAATTGCTGTAATACCATAATTTAAATGATCCGTGCCTGAATTTAAGAGGTTGAGTTATCATAACCTTCTATGTTTAGCTGTTCAAAAAGTTAGTTAACCCTTTATAGAAAGCTATGTGCATTTCCAGGTAGCATAGCAAAGAGGAACCAGGGCATTTAGGGGGAAAATGTAATGTCTATCATAAGTGCAACAATTTCTGATTATAATGATTTAAACATCATTTTAATCAAAATAAATTAACTGTGTATAAAACACAAATTTGATTATTGTAATGGTGCATACACATATTCATCACTGCTGTTTATCTATCTGGAGGCTCTTTGGTCACAGATATATTTTTTGACAGGAACACCAGCATACATAAAATCATTAGTATATTACCTCTGAGAATGTCCAAGTATAGTAAAATGCTTAGTCTCTCCCAGTGGGGGAATTTGCAAAATTTGGAGTTACCCTTAAGCACTGCCATTACATGCAAGTTCTGATAAGGTCACATTACCATCATGACAGTAATGGAGGTTTTGGGATCTTCGCTTTGGGACAAAAATACTCCTTATTCATGTGTAATAATGCAAAATGTGCAAGTCTTTTTTTGTTGTTTTGAAATTATGCATGACTGTATTCTCCTGTATTCCCTCTGTATTGCTCAGTGTCTGTACTACTGTTTGCAGGTAACTAAAGGTATGTTTATATCAGATTGTCATAATGAACAGCAACACTTTTCTTACCCTTAACAAACTGGCCTGTTTTATTTACATATTTTGATAATGAATCATAAGAGCCTGTACCTTTATTTTTATTTACTTATTTATTGCCAGATTGGTTGTACTTCTACTCCAAATGAAATAATTACTGTAAGTAAAACAGATTTTCTCTCTGGAGGTACTCTTTAAACTGCAGTCTGTCACTTTTTGGTCAGTGTCATATTGTCTATAAATGAAGAAAACTCGGCACAAGGGCGACAACAGGAAATGAATCACCTGTTTTGGAGGCAATGACTCAATATTTCACTTCCCAAACATCTCTGCTGAGCCCAGTTCTATAACTGAAGGCAATTGATGCTTGTATTAAAAGGTTGTATTATGGACTCACTGAGTGCATCACAAATAAGCTTTTTTTCTCTTTTTGTACATCTTTGTTTCTCCCGAAAGCATCACACGGAGCATCTTAAGTCTATAGGAGGAAAGAAAGGAAGAATGGATGAAGCAAAATAAAGCAGAATGCTGCAAGAAAACCTGCTTCAGTCCACTAAAAAGCTGATGCTTTGTAGAAAAGTCAGGTTGAAAACGTCGGCAGGAAAATCATCCCAAGCACAACGCCAAAGCAATGCTGGAGTGGCTCAAGAACAAAAAGGTAAGTGTCCTACAGAAGCCCAGTCAAATTCCTGACCTCAATCCCATTGAGAATCTGTGGCGCTATTTGAAAATTGCGGTCAAGAGGCATCATCCAACCGGCCTGAACAGCCTGGAATAAATCTGCCAAGAAGGATGGGCAAATGGTACTCTCAGTGTGGAATGGTGGTAGGTATATTTTACAGCAAAAGGTGGCTCTGCCAAATATTAACTTATGAAAGTTGAATACTCATGCCAACAGCATTTTCCAGTTTTTTTTTTTTTCTTAAAAATATGTTCTTACATAAAACCAATGTCACCTTAAAATTATTAATTTTGAGTTTCAGTGATTTTAAAATATCACACAAATGAAATTTCAATGTATCATTTTTAATTTAGTAAGACGTGAGAATTAGTCAAGGGTCTGAATACTTTTGCAAGGCACTGTATGTATTTACACAGTGATTAGTACCGTGTAAAAATGTTTCAACAGTTACACTTGTGCAGTTAAGGAATCCATTCAGTTGAATCCCATATTAGCCACAATGCAGTTATAAAGTAACAGCCTCTTATTACTGAAGTAGTTACCATGTAGTTACAAGGGTGTATATGCAACTTAACATAACTTAAGTATTACTTATGTTGTCCAGACCTCGTTATGCACCTCGGGTGTCTGTATATAATTGGTAAACTAATGTATACGTACATATAATAACCAAATACTTACATGGTTATTTCCTTTATTAGACTGAAACCTATATATTTTGAGAACTCTTCACTAATGTGCCCAGTGGTGACTACATGCTGTGTGAAGTAAACCAATGTAGCTAAAGCATCAAAGCATGTATCAGATCAGTGTCCTAAAAAGCATTGGCAGTGTATAATAGTCCTTAGTTTAAAGCAGATGTAGTTTAATGAATTTTCCATCTTTTGTGGCTTTTTCCAGCACTAAACTTTATCATAAAAGTATTTTTTTGTTAAAGACTTTCAGGTGTTTCTACCTGGATGGTGATTTGACCAAAAAATAACAAAGCTAACCACAACAATGCTATAGTTACAATGAAAGCAGAAAAACAACAAAGATTTTATTTGGTATGAGTGAAGGCAAATAGTTTTAAGAAATATGGGAACCTATCGGCTCAAGCCAATCTCCCCAGAGCACACTGAAATAAAACTTTTCCTCTTTATGTACTCTGCAAAGAACTCTCAAACAAAACAGGTGACAAAGTAAGCAGTGATTTGGATAGACTGACAGTGACACACTTATTGACCATTCCTAGATTTGTAGCCTAAGTGTTTGGTTTCTCTTCTTTCTGTTTGATGTGATCATTTCAAACTTAGAACAGATGCCTTAGGCTTAGGAGCAAATGCAGAGCAGTGAGTGACACATTATTATTGAGTAAGACATTTTACATGCTCAAAATGCCATTTTTCTTGCTTGTGCAATTGGACTAATGTGATTTAGCTGTTCATCCTAGATAATCTACCTTATTTAGCAAACTAGCCTAGCCTAGCACATGTGTTAGGCATTGTAGTATGTGAATCTTCATTACACGTAAGTATTTATGAATTAAGACTGCTTACTTCTTGTTAGCCAAATTGTTATCTAAATTGGAGGGGACCTGTTTGCTCAGCATCCATGGGGGTGACTAGCTGGCCCTTGCTGCATTGTATGATAAAACATGAGGGAATAATGTTGAGGGGGCTTAATTGTGGGCACCCTGCAAAAAAGTCGTAATGTGGGCAGGGCAATCAGGGTCTAGTGAGCCTGGTGCTGATACCGTGAGTAACTGTGGGTGTAGGGTGGGGTGCTGCGGGTCAGCAAGATGGTGGCAGAAGCTGGGGATCATCCTCTGACAGAAAGGGCAGCTACATCGGATTGTCTTTTTTCTTTGCCTTGGCTGCTTCAAGTCGTGCAGCTTCCGTTCAGTTCAGTACTATTAGTTGGCTACATCCAGTTGTTTGGCTGATGCCGTGGAGCCTTACGCTGGGAAATGTTAGCCTGTTTGCTATACAAACACTATTAAATCCAATGGGAGAGCAAAGTCAACATTTCAGTCATTTTAATAAAGTCTGCAGGCCCTACCATAATTCAGTTAGGAAAAGGCACTGCTACTGTTCACGGGACAGATCATTTGAAATGATAAGAGTAAACTCTTTATTAAGCTTTTTGGTATTTGAGAGCAGAGTTTGCACTGATGAAAACGTAGTTGAAAATGTAGTTGTGTTGTCTTATTAATGATAACCATTGCAAAGATTTTTCAGTCATGCTTACAGTTTACTTGTCACAGTCGGAGTTGTTGTCTACAATCTGAGCAGAAATTACGATGAAATGGCTGAGATTTATGATGTTGAATTCTGGCAGTTTGCACTGAGAACTGGTTCAAAGTTACACTATAGCGTGATTTCCACTGTACTACAATATACATAAGCATATCGATGATGCTATGGCTAAAGTCAAGAGCACAAAGGTGTGTGCTAAACACACAAACAGGTTAGGTGCACAAGAAAATAAGAAAAATAGATTTCCTATAATCTGACACTTTGAGAGCCCCATGGCTGTTGACATTTTTGTGTCACTGCAGTTCTGAAATGGATCTGCTTCCAAGGACGACAGGCTGAAATCAGGACATGATGTCTTTGTGCTCTTTTCCGAATGAGCAAAATTCTCACACTGGCACAGCCGTCAAGCCTTGTTGATTTTCGTTTTTATGCATTTTTTCGTTCATCCTGACTTTTTAAATACCAAGTTACTGTACATGTTTGCTTTTGCATTTTACATTAACCTATACTAATTCAATTGGATATTCTGCCTTTTCAAGTAAAAGCCCTTTCATGGGTAAAATATCATTTAATAGAGTAGTGACAAAACCATACTGATGAGGACATCTTGGCTTGAAGAGCTGGGTGACTGGTACTTTGCCACCAATTCAATTTAAGCACACAAATAAACAACATGTCGAATCATAAAATAAGTAGCCCCAGTTTTTGAATCCAGTTTAGTCACACAAAACCCCTAGCTGACATTTAACATACTGTAAAGAGAAATATTTCAGTTTTTGTCTTGTTTCTTGTGTCTTTCCAGTCATTGTCAAATCCAATCTCGCCTTTCGTAAAGCTGAGAAAAATCATGAACTGGGTCTTGTAATAAAGGAACATGAAAATGGCCTCAGATATGTCATCCATTAATTCAAGAGTGTTCTCTTTAACCCACATATAATGCATTTTGTAAGCCTTATCACATCATATGAGACTCAGTTTGGTGTTTCAGTTCTGTCTGAAAGGTCAGCTAAGGAATGACACGAGTTCAAAGTAATTGTCATGTGTCTTTTGTACTGCCAAAAAGATACAGACACCCAAAGACGTTTTTATTAAAAAAGAGGTGAAATGTGAAATTCTTGGAAATTTGAAGTGGATTTGACTTTTGGTTCATGGTGCAAGAGCATTGCATGTCAGGTTGTGCAAATAGTTGCTTATCTGAGCAATAATCTCAAATTTCAATATATTGATTTTTGAATCAATTCATACCAGTTGTCACTGCAAATATTCAGTACTGTGTGTGTGTGTGTGTGTGTGTGTGTGTGTGTGTGTGTGTGTGTGTGTGTGTGTGTGTGTGTGT
The DNA here is from genome assembly GCF_013368585.1 of Megalops cyprinoides. Taxonomy (NCBI): domain Eukaryota; kingdom Metazoa; phylum Chordata; class Actinopteri; order Elopiformes; family Megalopidae; genus Megalops; species Megalops cyprinoides. Next base: position 17,006,390 of record NC_050585.1, on the reverse strand, counting down.
ATTTAAATGAGGTGCTGAAAGAACAATGTGATGCATAAAAATGGACTGTGTTAAAGATACTGGACAGAAGTAATCACACATGCCCACAGGATTACCTTTGTATTGATGGTAAATGTATACCGACTGTGACATCTTTTCAGGAGTAATAAAGTATAGTGTCAATCCAATTCATACTCGTCTGACAGTCAATGTGACAAAATAAACAGGCTGTGAAATGTCTGAAAACCAAACACCAATCAGACTGACCAATATAAGGTGCAATATTGATCAGTCAATAGATAAATCAAGTTGTATTTAGTACAGTATCATTCATATACAAAAATATCAATAGAAATATTATTAAGATATGGGAGTCAAGCTACCTCTTAGTGTAGTATTTGGGGAATAATTTGGTTTTGTCTTTTATAAACCTATTTTATATAACCTATTTGAATGATTCAGATGATTCTGAGCAAATGTACTTGCATATTGTAATATATATAATCATTGTACACACAGGCATTTGATCTCTTAGAGGTACTGACCTCCTTCTCTCCCTGAGATGGGAGATGCTGATGAATTATGGGAAATTAAGTGGTCTCAATGTATCTGTAGCAATCCTTGTGATAATTAACAAAGGCGCTCTGTCAAATGACAGCAGTTACACTTTTCATCTGACTAAAACTGTCTGCCTCCTTGTAACTTTTCATACAGGGTTTCAAATATCCATTACTCATCCAGATAAAACCTGTCAGGGCTTGATGAGAGGAAAATGGCATCGAATATTACTGCAGTAGCTTTTTTTCCCCACGAACGGAGCCAGGTAACAGACATTGTTTGCAGCCTGCTTCTCTCATACACTGTAGTAGACTGCATTTGACCAAAAATATATATATACTTCTGTGAAACATTCAAATAATTTCAAGCAGTGCAAGCTTTCAAGGTTTGCTTACTGCAAACAAGTTTTAGAATAGACAGGGAAAATAAGCGTAGGATAAATGTACTGGGTGGAACAATATCAAATTACTATAGACTATTATATTATGGATTTCTTTAATATTACATAAATTCAAGAAATATCAACTTCCAAGATTATCATCATTCTTTGTATGGGGTCGACACTGTGGAAACAGCAAATAATTATAATGAAAAGGTCAAATTACAGTCAATCAATATCAAAAACAAATACGTAGTCAAAGAGACATCCTTTTGAAAAGGTCATTTTTTATTGAAAAAAAGTTTTCATTTACTTTTTTCCGAAAGCAAATTGGACGCGTAAGGCAAATTTTACATAATTCACCACTGCTTATGTTTATGAAAGAAATATGAGTGTATTATAGTTAAGGTTCCTATATTAACATGTATAATCCATTCCATTTTATTGGAGCTAGTGCCTTTCATTTATATTTTTCCCTCAGATTTAAAAAAGACACAGGGGCAAGAATCTGTGCACATCCCTCTGGGCTGGGCAGTATAATTAAACCGATACAGACAGCACAGTGAGGGGCATTCTGTTTATAGATGTCAATTCATGTTTAATAATTTAAGAAGAAATTATGCAGCAACAACAACATCATACAAGCATTATGTAATGATGCTGTGTGACATGACCTGCCTGTGGTGAATGCTGAGACTGATTGTTGTAAAGAATTTGAGTGAGTAGGTGTGGACACTGTTTATTGTTGAGCTCTTTAGTTTTTGTGGACTTGATCTTCTCCACATGCTGATGGATTCAAATTGTAATTTGTGCAATAATGTGCAATTTTCCCCATGCATTCTGTTCATCCAAGAGTGGGTCATTTTTAGTGAACTAGTAACATTTTTTTTTTCTTGAGTATATAGGTTATTTATTTTTTATTTGTACTGCCTGTCAGTATAATATGCTTTGGACAACAATAATGCTTGGACATAGAGGTCTGTATGTGATTTATATCCATTTACTGTTATCTTTCTGTGTGGTTATTTGCAACCAATGCCCTTTAACTCAGAATTTTTGGAACCAACATGGTCTCATTCCCAACTCGTCAAATACTGCAGCTTTTGTCAGTGGCCCTACGCTTCATATTATGACGCTCTAGGTATCCCTCCAGCGTCAGTCTTGCACATGCAGGGCTGCTCGATAGATATCATCAATGGGATTCCCGAAACATCGGTAATGTAGCTAGGCTACGTATAGATTCTCACACAGATGACAGACACATTCTGTTGGCTAAAGCTAAAGGTAGTGTCCGCAATCAGTGTGTGCGTTCAAAAAAATTCTGTGGTGTTCGTAGGCCTACAAAGTCCTGGCTCTGTAAATGGGAAACAAACATAGTAGCCATAAATAATTCCAGCCAATCAACACATTGCTTCAGAGCACGGAAGGGAGGGATGGAATTTGATTGGCTGTTGAGTTCAAATATCAACCACATTTCACCAGAATCGGACACTACCTTTAATCAATGCGTTTCATCGGGTTACACTTGACCTGTATTTTCAAATAGCCTAACACAAACAGTCAGGAATCTGCGTATACATGAAGGCTTGATTTGTGGTTGAGTTTTAAGCAAAAAGTTACCTTTGACCTACCTAGTAACGTTAGTCTAATCAAATCACAGCAACGAGCTCATCGCAGAAGATGACATCGACAAGTCAGACGAACTGATTTGAACGAGTTTCCTACATTACCAACGTTTCAGGAATCCCACTGCCCAAGCTGCAGTATTTGACGAGTTGAGAATGAGACCGTGTTGTTGGAACATCACAAAAAAGTAAATTGACTCAAAGACTTCTTGTTCACATGATGTTCTCCCAAACACTGTGCTAAACAGGTAATGAGTAACTGTGTGTGCACACAGTGAGATGAGTCAGATCAAAAGCACAATCGTGTGCAAGCTCAGTTTGCCAATCCTGCACAACCTTCTGGTCCTGCTGACTTACGACACGCGCTATCCTCACTGCCGGGACAACAGGCTGGCTTCGCCCAGAGCTGGCTGTGGACCTCTAAATGGATGGCCCCATGAGGGTGCTGCTCAGATGGCGCTTGGTGGGGAATTACAAGTGCACTGGTGTGGCTTGGGCCCAGCAAAGTGTGCCTTGCCCCTTGCAAGACAAGGGGCCCCAACCGAAGAGCAGGTACACACAGCTCTGTGGGCTGTAAATCACCCTGTCTGATTCCTATCACAAGACGGTAGTAACACTACAGCACTGCATTAGGGACAAAGAGGCGAATTATCTTGCGACGAGGGAGTGATTCGGGGTGATGGATGGAGGCACGTCTGCAAGATGACATCGCAGGGCAGAGATCCCATCCATCAGTCTGAACCAACCCCATACAGAGTACGGATTCAATGCGCTAGGAGCAAGACTGCCAGGAAGAACCTGTTCTTCCATCTTGTGGACTTGTGCATCTTGGTTACATATATGACAGAGTTATATGTGTGGTGCGCCATTGTTTGAAACATTTACTTCTTAGTCTGGAAAAGATTGCCCTGTTTTGATTCGGCCATCTGCCTGTATGTCACAGTTGTTTAGCCTTGGGGATGCTTGCGTGTGATAGGAGTGACAGTCCAATCACAATGGATGAATGAATACATTTCACCAATTTCTACATTACCCCACAATTAACCAGTGGTGTGACTGACTGACATTAAAGCAACAGGAGACAATACAAACAATCATTTCAATCACAAAAAACAATCAGATGCTTAGCGTCAAATGTAAGAGTGGGACAGGGCAAGGTAAATTCATATACTCCTAATACTGAACTTCTGATTCTAAATGTGAAACTAGATTTTCCCAAATGCTGCATTATTTAGAGCTGTCTTCTTTAGTTGTGAATGAACAGGTGACATTTATGTGAATTTCTGTCTTGTCATTTTTCTTGACAGATTTCTATGAATATATATATATATATATATATATCATATCATATAGGGCATATATATATATATATATGTATGTATGCGCTCTCACACTGTTCAGCAGTTTGGGAATGACAGACACAGGATTAGGTCTTAATTTTGTCCCTCTTTGTGTGCTGTTGGAATTGTGACTCATCAAGGCAACAAAAAGTTTTTCTCAAACTGAGGGAGAAAACAGCACTTTGATTTAACATCTTGAGTCAACCACAGTTTCTTTGCTTTTGGATGATATGTCAAGTTATTTTTCCTTGCCAGATTTAGTTTTAATAAGATTAGTTGATACTGTGCCACAGGAAGGATGGTGTTCCTTCCCCATTTCCAGAACTGTCACTCTCCACTCAAATGACATGATGTTGCTGTCACTGTTTGTAGTTTAGTTAAGCGTTTGAAAAAAGTCTGTTTAGAGAATTAAAATAAAAAGAGTTTTGCCAGTAGTTCAATTTAGAAGATGCACCTCTGCCAAAACATATGGATACACAAAGAAAATGAGTCCAAAAAGACTGCATGTACGCATATCCAAACTAGAGTCATCATGAATATGTAGATGCTGGAATGTCATCCATCAGGCAAATTACTTTTCAAATGCCACTTAAAATAAAGATGCATTAATGAAATAATGAATGGGTGAATTGATGGATGGATGAATAAATAAATCTTTAAACTCGCATTGCTTCTCAATGTGTCCATATAACCCTTCTTGTTACATTCAAATCTGTAATCATAATGCCTTACATTTCTCTTTGGAGCAATATGCCATGCTACTGGTATGGTGAGCAAACTCACAGTAGTACATATATCATACCAAAACAGGTTGGAGATTTTCATCAACAATGATCCAGGTCTGCTGGTAAAGGCCATTGAGTTTTGTAATGTTGTCAGTATACCCCAGTACGACTCTAAACAGTAGTTATCAGCCATTTTTCCTGAAATGTGCAGGGCTGTGGGGTGCAAAGCAACAGAGAAAGAGAGACACGTCTTGCTGACCACACAAAATGGTGATAATGCGGAGTGCTTATTCCCAGTGTTTGATTAGCACATCTTTCAATGCTGAAACAACATGGTTCCAGCCTCCTGGGGCTGAAGCACAGTGATGATGTTCTAAAATCCTGTAAATGGAGGCAGACGCAGTAGAAAATGGAAAACAACCTCCTTTTTTTTAAAATAGTCAGCAACATGACATTTTAGTAATGACTTAATTGCCACATAAGAGTGGATCTGTGTTTACAAATCAACCTCTGAGATAGTACCTTTTAAAACACATGGGAGACCGACTAGGCTATGGAATTTTACACCAGAGAAGTAAGGCACAGTATGCCAGAGCCAATGCCGCTATCAACAATCACATTCTAATTGGCCTGCACATGCTTGGGTTGTGCACTTAGTGAGATATCACGCTGGTTGGAAAAGGGACAGCGTCGTTAGATTTTTTTTTTTTTTTTCATCTTTCAAAAAATGCATTTGGTGTCCTAACCCATTTCCTCACTTTAATCAGTTCCATAGGGAGATATGCAGCATGAAAAGGCCCCACTAACAAGAGGCCTGTAGCATGTGCACCTGTGGCAATTAAGGCTCAAGTGTTCCATGCACATAAGGAATAACCTTTGAAAAGGATGGGATAATTGCATTCATTCTAATATTCTTTTATTAGTAATCTCAGGCAACTGAAAAACAAGACCAAACAGGTGAGGTACATACATACATCCTTTGCTCTTCTCTATTGCCCATTATTTAGTGTATCACATTTATCTATGTATATACACACTGCAAGAAGGGTAATGTTATACACTTTCTTTCAGACTGTCTCATGAATATGTAAGTAAGATTTTTGTCAATGCATGATTTGCAGGTGAGAGGCCCTCAAAAGCCATTGATCAATTTGGCCGCTGGGCAATTGCAGACATTTTTTTTTTTCTTATCAGATTTATGATCGCATCCTACAATATTCACAAATTCCTGATTTGTGATCAGAGAGCATATTGAAGTCAAAAGACTGGTTAAGATGGTGCTCCCCTGTGTGCGACATCACGGAAATCTATGAGTCAAACTTCACCTAGTTTTCTATTTATTGCTGTCTCTCCTTTCCTTTCATGTGCGGTACATAGGGGCTCATGTTAAGTATGGTTGGGCAGCTTTAATACAACTAGGCGAACTGTGTCACAGAGGATACTTTAACCTTAGTGTGCGCGACTCCTTCTTGGAACCACATTGCCATGCCGGAGTGACGCCGAGCCAGGCAGCAGCAGGGGGCTTTCCAGGCAACCATGAGGCCACCACGGGAGCGCAGCATGTGTAACACTGGAGCAGATGACCCGAACATTGCTGTTCTGTTATGACCAAGCTTAAATGAACTGTATGCCAGACAAAGTTTACACAGTTGCACAAAGCAGTCTGACTTAACTTGGTTAAGTTGAAGCCTGGCTTCCACTGACCTGCATTTCACACAATTGTCACACATTGCCATTACAGAACATATCCAAATATAAGTTTGGAAAGCTTTACATTAAGTTGCTCATACACCTGTTGAACTACATGGTAACTACTTCACTAGTAAGACACTTGCTTTATTGCATTGTAGCCAATTTATGCAATGACCTACTTCTTTAACTATACAACTGTTACAATTCAAATAATCTGACACACTACTAATCATTGTATAAATACATGAATGCAGTTACATTGCACAACACTGCGTAACTGTATGGGGTTTGCTTCTTTATCTTCTCTGTAATTATCATGTTGTGTAATTAAACATGTAGCCCATTACCCTGTTATATCACCACGCTAAACACTGAAACCAAAATGTTTCCTTGTATCATGTAAAGGTACATGAAAAGCCAAAGTGGGGAATTGGTTTACCCCTGTTTGGCATGATCAACTAGCTGTGTACCTTTGCTGTGGCTGCAGGTCATTAAGAGAGAAATACTAGCCTTTAGTGTGGAATTGTGAAGACACATCTGACTTAACACTGAAACCACATAATATCTTCACAACATGCATGCAAGAAAAATGACAAAAAAAAAAACTGTGCATATACTCTATAATTTAAGCATTTAGTTTTACTTCTAACACCCAGTTACTGTATATAAACATACCATGATATTGCAGTATGTATCCTACAGCTAATCATTTAACATTTTTCCTTTTTATAATTATCCACTGCCACTTGTAATGGGTGAGACAAGGATGGGTATTTATAATTCCATATCCCCTAGTAAAATGAACAGACTGTTTAGCTCTTTCGATAAGTCTTAAATGATTTTACTCAACTGGCCCCTAGTCTTGGTCAGCAGCAGTATTGTCTGGTTTTTATTTCACCAAAATCCTTAATTACTTAATTGGTCTAATCATTTGGCTTAATTAATGCAAATTACAGTGTCCCCAGGTTGTTCCTTAATCGGCAATTTAGGGTGACCTAGAAAATCTGCAGGAGCAAAGCTTCCTGAGATTTGTTTTTCCCACTCCAATTCTAGAAAGGCTGCTTTATATGAACTGTGCTTCACAGCTGAATGGCAATCAAAGGGCCAAGCAAACAGGTTTACGGTTAGCTCCACACACCAATTTGAACACAGAGATGTACCCGAAAGACCTTACAAAAGAGAGGACAGCTCTGATACCAAAGATCAAAAACCATGGCCACAGCTGTGCTTACCTGAATAAATTAAGTGACAATATGGTTCTACTGTCAATCAAACTGCTGCCATTGAGTCATTCATCTCTTTTTCCAGTGTGTTCATTTGACTTGTTCTCAAATAATTCCTTCATGATTTATTCAGACAGAGTATTGCTTACTTTGATTAAATATGTATGAATGTGTCAGAAAATGAATCTGCTGAGAAAAAAGGGAAGAAATAAACACTAAAGAGGCAACATTTTATATGCATGGGGATATCTTCTGTGAGCACTTGCACATTTTTCAAAAGTGACAACTATTTGGAGAAACCTTCTAGGCTAAGGAAACATAGTGGTTGATGCTCAGTGATTCACAGACAGAACAAAATCCACTTAACTCAACTTTAAAAGTAAATGTGCTGCCATTGTTATTGTATGCTGGCTGCCTTTATACTGTTTTTGAGAAAGTAAAAACTGTGCTTCTACCTGTCAATATGCTGTGTTTAAGAAAAAACTCGTGTTTGACATACCAGCCCCTCGTATCTGAAATGTGCCTGTGATGAATCAGAAACTAACTAAAGAAGGAGAAATGGAATATCTTTCCAGCTCAATAAACTGAAAGGAGATTGAATTTCTTTTGTGAGAAATACACAATGTTTTGCAAGATAGAGGTAAACATGGCAGCTACATGGCAGCGATGCCTACCTGGTGTGATGCACCAGCTAGGTGAGATGTCCTATTTGTGACATCACTGTGTGCAAAAAGATCTGTTTTTCAAACAATCCCTTCTGTCTTTGTGGGAGGAGTATTATATATTTAGATTTTTAAATGGTATTTTTAAGTATTTTTTAAAATGGAACAGGTGGGTGGTAAAAGACATTTCAAAATCTAAATGTTTTTTTTTTTCTCTGTAGTGACTCATACATTGCCATACAAAGTTATTTGTTTTTTGTTTGTTCCTTTGTTGTTGTTTCTTTCATAAATCAATACATCCTCATGTGGGATTAATTATTTCCATTTTCAGTTCTCTTCTTGTTTAATTTTGTCCATTGTTCCTCATGTGGAGTCATCCTACACCTTTATTTTCAGTCAGGAGGGCAATAAATATGTCCAATACACCTACACTCATCAAGTCTGTACATTTCCTGTGAGGCACAAAATCCAACAATGCTCTACATCTGTAAAAAAGGAATCACCAGCACACAATGAAATGAATGGGTGGACTGAAGCATGCAGCAGTTTTTGATGGACTTTGTCATGCCACTGACTCCGCCAACTTAGATAACATTGGCGACTTTAAATACAGAATATTTTAGCCTGGGAACCTCTACTGTCTGCTCCCTTATCATGAAAATATATGCATAATGCTGCATCCCTAAAAAAGCAAATCGCTCCCATTACAGTTTGCATGACCCACAATGAATAAACTGAATGAATAAACTACCAAAGCAGTCAAAGGCAATTGGCAACAATATTTACTGTTGTATCGATCACAACTCTTTCATTTTTGTCATGATACTAGGTACCTAGGGTGGTTGTATGAGGAAATTAGACTGTTGGATGAATTAAATATTTACAAACAAGTCCTGTAAGTGCCATTGACTGGGCGCTGGGTCTGTAGACATTTTCACTGGGGTTATTTTTCAGAAACGTATTGATTGATTTTCTTTTTTTTTCCCCAGAGAATTAAAAATTTGTCTCCATTAGAAGCATATGTTCGAGAGAAAACCAAGGTAAATGTATATGGAATTTCTTATCTTTGTTCCCTAATAATTCATCACTGTTTTTCTCTTCCCTGAACATGATGTTTGGCACTGATTTGTTTAAGAAACTGAAAATGTGTTAAAGCAAGGGGGTCTGTCACCATTTAACAGAATCATTTCTCAAGACCAGCTGACAGAAGCTGTGGTGCATATAATGTGCACAGGGATACAATTACAATTCCAACAGAATCCAACCCAGCAGCCTAACATTAAAGGGCTCTCCATCAGAGCTCACTTGTACTTTTAATGGTGTTTAGACAAAACACAGAGCGAGAAATAGATGTTAGAGCAATTTAAAAGAAGAGAATCTGTGGGTGGCCTTGTCCCATATTGGACAGAAGGTTCTTTTACTTATTGCTGCTTCAGCTTCTCTGCAGCTTTTCATCAGGCTGTGGCTCTATGATGAATCAGACTGTGCTTGAAGTGTCTTAGATTTAATTAGTTTCACAGCCCTTCCCAAAAAAAATCGCAGCACCACAAAAGTGCGGGGATTAGAAAATGACTGAGATTCAGCTTTTTGCGTTTGACCTTGGGAGTGCAGACAGAACCCAGTCTTGTGTCCTTCTGTGGTTGCTGTCATTTTGTTTTGACACAATGCAGAGCAGTTTCCCCTCTGTTGAGAATTCCTTTCCATGCCCATTGCATGAACTGGTCCACTGGCTAAACACCAGCTGCAATTTTGCTAACAAACCTTGAGGTTTGTAGAGTAGGCAATATTTAGTGTTAATATTTAGTGTGAAACTGTGGCCCAGGTTCTTTCCGACAAAACACTTGGCCATGACTTTACCAGTTTAAGCAATTGTTACATTTTTTTTCTGTTCCTTGCAAAATATTTCTTTGTCATTTTCACTAAATCATCAAATGCATTAAATGGTTTATACTTTCCTATGTTAAGGATTCTTGCCCAAGTTAAGGACCAGGTGCATTGTTATTGGATTGAAAAGATTTTTATGTTTATGTTTTTGCAAGACTTTAGTCTGAACTGGTTGGTTGTCCCACATTATGTTACTTCAGAGAGTGGGATCATAAGAAGACTTTCTCCAAAGTCTGTTGCCCTTTCTAGCCTAGAGGAGAGGGAATGAATTAAGAAAATATGGGTTAAGATAATCATTTTAATTTGCAAAACATATCCTTGCAGTGACTGCCTTCAAAATCATTCTGGACTGAAATCAAAAACAGCCAAAAAGGTGCAAGGATACTTGTATTTGAGTGGAAAATAACTGAGATGCTGCTAGTAAAAATTAAGCTCAGGTTCATCATGAAGAATTCATCCATGAGTCATGGACAAATAAACCAAGACACAAAAATGAACTCAATGAGCTCTGATGCAACAATTCTAGCAGTGTGTCCTCTGAATTCTACTGCAGTGATTTGTTGAAGACAGCCCCTCTTTTTTATCATTAAGCCCTTCATTTTGAATGGCATGACACAGCGCAGTGTACTCTAGGAAACACTAAAAGGAGCTGCTGTCAGTGCCAAATTTGAAATTCAGGAAAGGACCATTGTTCCTGTTATACATAATTTGTGAGACATCAACATGTTATTGTAGAGACAGAAAGTGAATTTATCTGGTGAAAGCCTTATGCAGTTCATCTGTGTCTGTTATGATGCCTGTGCCACGGTAGGCTGCAGTTTCATAATTCATCTTACTATTATTATTATTATTTCATAAAAATTACACAAGCAAAAATCTCAGACATGACTCAGAAATGACTGCTTGTACATGAATACATATTATATTGTATATGAATATATGATAGATGCATCATCCACCCAGACAGTGAATAAATACAGTTCAACTTTAATTTGTCCATTGTGCTATTAAAATGAGAAATATTTTTAGGCAGCTAAATTAGCTGGCAGCCATTTGAAATTGCTTGAAAATAGGTGTGCTATTACAAACAGCACAAATTATTTGACAAATCATTACTTGATACATATTACACTAATATTACACACTGTAATATTACTTTCATTTATATTGATGCCCGCTAAAAAAATGCCTGGAGTTTGTGAATTTCATTTCACTGTTCATGCAAATTAACCAATTCCAGTCAGATGATTGACAGGTGGTAACAAACCAGTGAGAGCTCATTAAATGTGAACATCATTCATTACCTTTAACAAATGGGGCATTCAGATCATCCAGCGTGATCAAGATGTCACCAATAAGGGGCACAAAGGAAGGAAAGCAGGATTCAGTGTATATCACTGTATCTTGCCAGGTTGAAGAAATTTTGATTGAGGTGGTCCTTTATTGATGGACAGATACCCCCCTGTGTGAACAGTAAAGAATAAAATGAATGTAATTCAGGCAGATGTTGCAAGTGGGATATTGTGCGGATATGGATGTGAGTTTAATGTGAGCAAATTCACAGATAATAAATACTTGTGATTGCTCAATTAATTAGGAGGCTCTTTGACCTTGTGCATTTAAAATCAGTAGGGTTTGATACCAGTAAGGAAAGTATTTGTTTAAATGTTTTGTCTAAATCTGTGCATACATTGACAAGATAGAGACCGGAGAGTGAGCTACTGTGGCCTAAACCTAGAGTAAAGACCACATTTATGTTAAACACATGTGGCCACTTCAGTAATCTGAGATCATTGTTTTTGTGAAAGAACCACAGCCCCACATGAAAGGCCAACCTGAGTTAAGAGGCATACAAATGTAAAAAAAAAAAAAAAAAACTTTTTAAATGCAGCTGCTATGAATTAGACTTTGCATCCATAGTCGATGTATGTCTGTCAGACTACTGATGAAAAACTGCTGAAGGCCCAAAACACTCGTCCATAGATGGTGTCCCAGTTTTCTACTTATTTTTTTATTCTGAGAACAAATTATCCTTCCCCGGATCACTGCCACCTAACCTGGAAGTCAATTGCAGTAGACACAGCTGTGAAGAAAATGCCAGTGTAACAGTCAGTTCAAAAACAGACAGCATTTGTTCTATGTCATTACCTTATGGGAAGGTTTGGTGTAAAAGTAGCCAGCAGGATTCTTTTAACATGTGCCATCATGCGCTTGAATAGGTCAATACTGCCAGAATGTTATGTTTCAGGGTATGTTCACATATGCATCTAGAATATCAACAGAGTGTTGATTACTCCTCCACATTTGGATTCCATGACATGTATGAACATCCAGCTGTGGTTCAATATGTATGGTGATGCAGAAAGCAACTTTAAAGGAAAAGGTCCTATTTCCAACTGGATTTGGGCCTAAGCATACATAACAGGAGGTTCTTCCCCTTGATTGTGAGCAAGTCTTTTTTTATTCAAACTTTTTGCTTTTTTCCCCTTTCTAACTCAAATGTTGTAGTCACTAACTGTGCTTTAGGCTTGCCCCACCCCGAAAAACCGCTGAATGTGCATTGGGGCATAGCTGAGGTGAATACAATCCACTGGTACACATGCACGCCTTCTGCAACTTTTCCCCCACACCAGAAGTCCCACAATGAACCAGTCGGCAGACACCAGGCACTTCCCATGACGACATTACTCATGGGCACACCAATGAGCTGCAAGGTGCCAAGAGCATGCAACGAGGGGACAGGCCCCCACTGACCTACCTACCCCTTCCCTGTCAGAACAAAGCCAAGTTTGTCCAATGATGTCCAAGGATTCTTGGTCATTGTTGGTCAATGACACAGCCAGTTTCAACACTGGGCTGTTAGGCTCAGCCTTCACTTCTTGCTTCATGCTTTCACTGTCTGAGGCACTTGGGAACCAATTTTTTTTCTTGAGCAAAAACTCACCGTTTTTGGTGGACACAGGTTTATAGCTGGCAAATGCCAGCTCTAGTATGTGTGCTGTACGGATGCATTAATTGAATCATTTGAGTATATAATCAGAAAATACAAACAATGAATTAGCATCAAGACTTTTTTTTTGTAGAAATAGCAATCACGTGTGTCTGTGGTTTTTCCATGGTTCTTGTGCTTGCTCTTGCACACAAAGAAGACATCATACAGACTGTATTTGACCCAAACATTAGTTTCACTAGTGCACTCTTGAACAGAACAAAGCGATTTCAGTTGTAAGTCGACTTGGATAAAAAGCATCTGCCAAATGAATAACATGTAAATGTAATGTAACAAGGTGAGAACTTAAGAATCCAAGGACACCTTCTTTTTTATGTGAATGCATATATATCAACTCATAGCACAATAGTTATCGGTGAAAAAGCTCTGCCTCTCCCTTCTTTTTTCATAATTGAATAGCTTACATGAACTGTAAAGCTTTCTCATAGTTGAGGCATTGAGAAAATGGCTGTTTATATAATAATAATTTAGGGGAAGTTGAATTTCCTTACTTCAGGAAAGTCCTTCAGTGCTTAATGGTACTTACTAACCTTGTATTGTCAGAGGCTTACTAAGAAGACTTCTTCAGCTGGATGGACTTTAATTGTGCTAGGAAAGCACAGCAGAAAAATGAAGCCAGTATACTGCAATGCAGTCTTGTGGCTGTAAAAGACCTTTGTAAAAAAAAAAAAAAAAAAACAGTAAAATCTTAACATGGAAGTTGCTTGACAAAGTATTTGCTAAAGGGTTTGGACTGGGTAGAAATGCAGCACCCTTACCCTCTGAAATACATTTTAACCACTTGCACTAAAGTGACAGAAAGCACCTCTTCTTAGATTTTTCTTACTGAAGTGTCTCAAAGTGTATTTCAGATTTTCTTCATTCTTCCAGTCGGAGTAGTCTGTCGTTCAGACATGACCATTAATCCTGTAAGGACAGCTGTGTTCTTTGTCTGACTAATGCATAAAATAAATTGCAACTGCCCCAGTCCTGCATTACCTCTCTCCTTGTTTCTGACAGACAGCTCCAAATAGCTCTGAGATAGAATGTCCACCCTCATACTGCATGCTAACAGTATTCTAGAGATTTCGACTCTTCACAGATAACTTCATCAAAACTCAAGGACAGCACATTAGATGGTGTCTGACAGACACGCACACCCCTCTGCCCAGTTTTGTTCTGGCTGTTATGTGTGATTGTGCTGAGTGTAAAGAAGTCCTTCAGTGGAGTTCGATTGAGGGCAGATGGATTGTAGATACTAATGTGGCAAGATTGTGGAGATGTGGTGGGCAGTGACAGCGGTGTTATGAGAGAGGGTGGGAGGCCACAATCAGGTAACAAGCTGATTGTTAACAATAGACTCTGGGGTCTTTGCTTGTCACATGTTGTTTATCTTTGTTTGTTCTGTGCCTCTTAAGTCAACTGTGAACACAACCAAAATTATGTTGCCATACTGCAATCAATACCATGATAGTTCATACAAACAATAACAAGTTACCTTGGTAACCTCCCATAGTGGCACCGCTGTATTGTTGACAATGAGGTTGGGATACAATTGAAACCACTGTGTCTTTAGGAATGAGTGTAACTCAGAAAACAAAAACCTTCCCAGATGGCACACATAGTTACTGAAGAGGGGAATTAGGAAGCCTAATCTCATAGCCAAGGATAGCTAGGAAAAAGTGCAGCTCTAAAACGGAGCTACGTTAACACGGTGCATTATGGGGCATAGTGCAGTGTCAATGCATGCATAGGCTACTGCTACTGTTCTTTGCAGCAGCTACTGAAACTAGCCAAGTCACTACACAACAGTGTGTAAAAATGTTGAAGCGCACATTTCTCAACAAATATTTTAAAAACCCTGCATGACAGGAAGGAAGATTCTTGTTCCATATTGCCTGTGAGACTCTCATCAGGGAATTCAGCCACATTTAGCCTGACTGAGCAAAAGATTGTCTGCACCATCCCCATGTCAAATGTTCCCCACTGAGGGGGTTCTCCCTCCGAAAATAGAGCGAAAATGGCAACAAGCAGCTGCCTCCAAAAGGACAAAGTCATGAGGTTGATGAGAATTACTGTCTGCTCAAAGGATTTTCAAATATTTATGGCTTATACATGATTTCCATTTAAATATTAGACAAAAACATGTCACTTTCATTTTTTTAAATAGATGTACCATGTCAGTTCCCATTAGGCCTATAAAACATTTCAAATTTCAAATATACCTTTTAATTCATCATTTCTAAGGCTGCGAAAGAGATTGGATACATGTGATCTTTGTTTCATGCTAAATTGGCTAATATATGAAATATTTTGGCTACAACAACATTGTGCTTGGCTTTAAACACATGTAAGGCTTTCTCTGTATTCCATACACAATCCATGCATATCCAGCTGTGCTGACCAGCACAAATATTATGTGTTGTGGTCACTCTATTCTGAGGGAGGGATCGAGGGATGACATGTTCTGAAGATGTTAATGGCCCATTACATTGACTGAAGAATGGTGGCTACGTGCAATCGGATGTCACCCCAACAGTACACTCCAGATGTCAGTGCTCCCGCCCCCTAGCTATTGTGTTTTGTTTTTCCCTGTCCATGTGCTTTTGTTTTCCTTGTGTTCTAGCCCTGCCCCACTCTCCGCCCTGTCTCCGCCCACCCGATCATCCCCTCCTGCCTGCTTACACACCTGCTTCCCATCTCCTCATCAGCCCAGCCCTATATCTACCCTGCTTGTCTCTGTCTTGTTGCCAGTTCGTTGCAGTGTGCCTTTACCTGTCTCGTTCCCGCCGTGTTTTTCTGCCTGATTGCTGTTCCCCGAATCGACCCTGCCTGCTCTTCGACCTTGCTCCTGCCTGCTGTCCTGCCCTGTTCACCTGATCTTCCTGACTACCTGGTTTGACCCTGCCTGTCCCCGGCTTTGATTCCTGACTGTGTTTGGACTTCCTTCCTGGTATTTTGACCCTGCCTGTTTTGGACTGCCTGTTTGTTCTTCTAGTCTGTTTATAAACGCCTGGGTTCTGGAGTTCTCGTGGTCCGCGCCTGAGTCCTTGCCTGTGACCTGACACCAGATCCTATTGTATGTGCATTTCCCCTTGACTGAATTGAGTATATCTGCTGTCCATAATACAGTCTGTCAGGTTGTGACTTTTAACCAAAGCACCTCTATAATTGGGGAAAAAAAATGTCATTGTCAATCTTGGCACAGTGTTAGACCAATGGGGAGTTAAATCAGTGTGAGATTATTCCAGCTTCTTTATATGTGGAATGGCATTAATGATCTCTGGAGAAAGCTCAGGCCCCACAATCCCTTGCAATATCTATCCACTTGCACTTTGCATTTTAGCTTCCCTTTCACTTGTTCACATTGATTTTATCCTAACTTTTTGCTGTTTGTAATTCAGGAATAATATTTGTCTAAGAAGATGATTATTTTTTTATCTGCCCCTGTCTGTTCTGTTAAGCTCATTAGAGTGATAGATTAGGCCAAATGAATAGGGAAGTTGTTTTTCATGTGATCCTCGGTGTCAGGAATGAATCATTTTTAATCGTCACAGTCCTTTAATTCCTTGGTTGGCAGCTCCATCACTATCTATTAGTACTGAAGACTTCTTAAATTGCAGTCTTTTTCCACGACATAAGAATGTGCTGCAGTGCAAAGACCCTGCTTGTAATAAGAATTGCATGTGATGTGACAGGAATCAATAAACATCTGTCCTCAACTTTGACTCACAATTACATTTATATATTTTTTTAATATTCACAAACATAATTATGCAAATTCAGTAATCACTGAATGTAATTATTTATGATTCATTTATCAACAGTTTATTCATCATGAAACCAAAAATGTTTGCATTGCTAAAATGAACTCAAATTTATCGAAAGGTCAAAGGCAATCCTGTTACATCTGACCGTAATCCTGCTTCCAAGTTTTTGACAGCAGTTGATATTCAATGCAAGCCTCACATAGATATACCAGTTCTTACTGCCCTTTATGCTTTTTATCTCCATATTTACATTGTAATTTCATGGAGTTGCAGCACATTAAATCTGTAACATTTGGAATTATATTTAGAGTAATGAATATCCATTCTGCATATAGTTTCAGTGTCTTTAACAGCATTTTTGAAATCCTCTTCCATCACTGATGCCGTGTCTGTGAACTCATTTTACAGCTGAGAATGTTTGCCTTGTTGAGATGGTGCTAGAACAGTGAATGACAACCTGCTGCCATGAGGCAATCCTGCTTAGTGTGTTGAGCATGTTCTGTTTTGTCATCCAGACAGACAGGGAGAGGTAGAGTTATGAGACATGACTGAAAAAGACCAGCTAATTCATATAGTAAAATATTAAATGACAGTGCAAACTTGGGCACTGGATCTTGGTCTCTTTTGCTGTGTGTCCTGAGCCTGAGCCTGCAAGATGTCTACCAAATCACCACTGCTAAAAAAAGCTTTAGTTTGACATATGCCTTACAATATATGCAGTTTCAATCAGGCACAACAGTTTTGAATGGAAGGCTGCATCCATTTATCCACCTGAGACCTTTTGAGGATATTGCAAGTGCGTAGTAGAGCAGGCCTGTGATTCTAAGATGGAGAGGGAAAGATTTTGTGACAATTCAAACTCATTCAAAAAACATTATTTCCCTGTCACTTGGAATGCATGAGTCTCTGGACCCATTTAAACTGGCCTCACTTAAAAGAAAAGACTCTTGATGTGCCTGTGCTTATTTCAAAGACGCCGTATTTGATGATTTACTGTGGATCATGGGCTCGGTTTTACTGCTGGTCATCATGCTTAAAAATATGCTTCCATTACATTCACATGCAACCTATACAGTTTTCAGAAACACCCCAGAAACGGTAAAAAGTCAAATGGTCACAATGTAAAGGGTTTCTGGTGAGCATCACACATTATGGCGTTTGCCAATGTGTATTTTACCGTAAAATTGGATTTTTAGAATTGTGCAGCCACAGATTGCATTGAGCACCAAGGTCTCTCCACACTTAATGAAATGAGGCGGTTGAGTAGCTTATGAGGAATGTCCTGCAGAGCAAGGACTTATGCACAATGCCAATCCAGATAGCAAATGTAGAGATGAAGGACAGTGTAGAGGGGTTATACTGTAGCTGGTCTCATGCCACTGACATGAATTTAAAGTCACATGATTAGAGCAGCTGCAGGGTATAAGAGAGCCATTACAAAAACAAATGCAATAACACACAACATCACAAGCAAATGTTAAAATCAAGAATGAAATGCCATATTTTACATTTTACATTGGCATCTATGTAAAAGAAAATCAATAAGCAAACTACAGTAGCAAAACATAAATGTGTCCAGAAAATTCAGGAATCATCTTCTTAGCTCATTAAGTATTTGTATAATTGGTCTGCTTTAAACAAACTCCTTTGCCTGGCTGTAAAACATCAGGTGTATAACATTTAATTTCCTAAAAGTGTTGCTGTTTCAGTTTCCAAGGTGAGCAGTGCTGTTATACCCTTTAGGGTACGGTACTTAACCGAAATTGCTTTGGAAAATATCCAAATGTATAGCATCCATTATTAAAAGATAAGCTGTGCCCTGCTTATGCATAATGATGCATATCTGAAGTTTGTAAACTATACATTTTTAAATGTAATAATAATAATAATAATAATAATAATGCAAAAGGTTTACACTGAGGACCAAAGATTATTGAGTTTGATTGTCTTTTACAAAAGCAATTTATTGCTTGGTGGCCCATGGTGGGTGGGATTGCTCCTTTGCTATAAATCACATGGCTGCCTGACTGAGTGACTGATCTGTCAGTCTTTATTTCACATTACTGTAAAGTAGGCAACGTTCACTTCAGCAACGGGGTAAAGTTACTTCCGGCCACTTCCGGTCAACAATGGCTACCTTCGGCAAAGCTGTGTGTGTGTGTGTCTCTGATGTTCTCCAGATCTTTGGCAAATCTGCCAAAATTCTGGCTCTCAAAGGTTGCTGAAACAGTAGATATATATTGCACAACGATCCAAACTGGATTGTACATACTGTAAAATATTGTACTTACTCTTACCCTGTCCTTGCACTACCTCCACAAATAATCTGCACACGCTGTAAAATACAGCACTCGTAGCTTACTATATCATTGCACTATCTGTGCATACACGCACATACCGTTATATATATATAAAATGCACAGCACACCATCACATTAATCTGTGTTTCACTAATTCCACATCATTTTCATGCCATAAGACCTTAACCACATAAAGGAACTGTGAGTGGGTGCACAGATGACAATCTTCTGTAGTGATTATTATTCATGTTTTCCAGTGCCTTTAATAAATAGGCTAGCTATCTACGTGCCAGTATTTCACCATGCTTAGCATTTCATGAGTTTAAAAAAAGACACACATACACAACCTTATTTTTAACGTTACTATCAATAAAAAAGTGTAACATTACCTATGTCAACGCTGGTTACACAAAACTTCCAGGATACCAGACACAGTTTTAAAAAGGTTTTCATTTGCTAGCTAGGTATTTGGTTTGTTTTGCTAGCTTGGTGTAATAAAAACTTCCAGATAAACATAAAGTATATATGTGTAACAGGAATATACACCCCAAATTACAAGAATGCCCTAGGTAGTTTTTTTTTAGGCTATTGTGATGGATAATGACCTAAACCCAGACTGTCCAAATAAATGGAGAAGGGAGGCTGTTACAGTCAATAAATAATCAATAATTTATTATTGTTCCATTTCATGTATATTTGTGTTCTCAGTCTTCAGTTAAAAACAAACACGGCAGTATACATTCAGAAATGACAAAGGGAACACGCTAAACCAACAAGTGGCACACGGACAAAGATGCCGACACCAAGAATTCCCTCACTGAGAGCCTGTGCCCATTTAACTGAAGCACAGTTGTGCCCTGAGCTAAGCAGTATTAAAAAAAAAAACTCAGTGACAGATTATATTATGTGTACACACAATAGTTAAGAGCTATCAAGCATCACGCTACACTGCACAGCAAGCACACAAAAGGTGCAACCCACACTCCTGCCACAAGGGCGTGTCCACACAATACTGCTATGTAAACTTCGGCCAACGGGATCAGTTACAGTCAGGCCACAGATCATAGAGAAGGGGGCAGTAAAAGGGCAAGAAAACAAAGTAAATCAATAAAGAAAAAAATCGTTCAAAAAAACACCGAACAGAGAATCAGATACGCAGCAGCCGCACACAGGCGAGCCGCTGAATCGACACGGGCGAACCCGTGACGGCAGGGAAAGCTAAGAAGGGGAGGGAAGGGGGCCAAACTAATGAGGGGCTATACTCTGCAGCCGGTAGACTCGGTCAAACAAACACTGACGCTACTCGACCGGCATTGATTGGACTACGCTAACCACTGCATACACAGCCTCAGTCAGTACAACGCGTACACGCACCAAACACACTCACGCACACAATACGAGAAAAAAAACACAAGACTGTAGAACATAAGGCTGGCTGTGACGCTAAGCCAAAACAACAATAAAAGAAAGACGGGGAAAACAGTGATCAAATCCAGGTCCACAGCCACAACAAAATCTGTCGCGGGAAAGAGCAGATCTTAATATCCCAACAGCCTGGATGCCTATACCCATATAGATCACAATGATAGACAGCAGGAGATGTACATATATATGAGACTGCCATGCCTACCTTTACTCTCAGGGGTAAATGCTACTAATGACCCAGGGAAGAAAAAGAAGCCCGGAGCTCTCTGTGCACTACGGTACAACAGGTGAATGTTACTACCAAGTGGCGAGTGATGACATTAAAACTCACAAGCGTAGTGAATTGGGAACAAGATGAAAGCAGTTACCTCACACACTCGGCTGGAATAAACCCCACAAGCTTCCATGGACAAACGGCACAGCTACCCGCAACAAACAGCTCTTTTTTCAGGGACGCCCGCATGAGTTTCAAACAATCCCGAGGCACTTCTAAATACCAGAGGAGGTTACGTGCACATTACGTGCCGTCGCACCAGGTGAACCTAATCAATTTGATCACTACCGGGGTTCAACCGGCTACATATGTAAATGTACATCTACTGTACTTATCTACTTGGCTACTCATCTACTCAAGTAAGATCAAAACCTACCTGGCGATGTCCGTGCATGGTAGTCGTGGTCCGAGGCAACGCTAGCAACATGAACGTTTTCTCGACCACAGCAAGGCTTGACGAACATCATCAAACCCCAGTCTTTCACTCAACCTGTCATAAACAGACTTTCTGGCCGAGGTTCTGTCAGAGACCCATGGAAAAATACAAGGCACCACATCTTTTTTAATTCTGTTTAGACCACTAGTTGTTGTAAACAGGTCATTGCTGCGAAAGTGCATGCTACAAACAACTGTGTCCTCACAGACATTAAATAGCAAGCCTTCCTCTCTCTTGATGGCTTGAATCCATACTATCTTGCGGTCCTTATCATGGGAAAATGAATGAAAGCTTATATAGGGCTGTTTTTGTTTGCTGTTTGTACACAAAAGTACACAACACCACTTCTTGCTTCTCGATTGTGACATTGTCGATTCGCTAGTAATTGGGAAGATGACTAACTGGAAGGAAAGATACCCACTGTTGGCTCAGACCGGAGAGTTGCCATCTTTACGTGAGAAAGGCGAATCCAGACATTGTAATCCCTCATTCTAGATATCTGATACAAAAGAATGTTTTAGGCGATGGTTCAGTCTCATTGTTGTGTGCTTTGTTCTTAACAGTAATAAGTGGGTGGGTGTTTTTTTTTTTTTTTTTTGTTCATTTCTCAAGACTTAAGAGCCACAGTAATAATGTAATTGTCTGTTATATTCTGCTTTGACCTGGCCAACAGGAAACAGAAAGCCCTAAATAACAGGACTGAGAGGCTCTGAGGCTCTCACAGCAGCAGTAATACTGAAAAGCTGGAGAAAATGACCTCAGACTGAATTTGCTGGGTGAAGTCAAACCTCCTTGCTACAACTTTGAGGCGAGTAATAAGTAAATGAAAGGAAAAAGTGGTGATTCGGTTCAATCCTATCATGCGAACTTTGATCTACAGTGTGAAGGGAGAAAAAAAGATGATTTAAGAGTAAAAGAAGATCATTACCAAAAACAGTTTTCATGGACTATGTTCTTCTTCAAGGTTTTCCATTGCTTCAAGTCACGAACACTGGTTTGATTTGAACTTTTAATATTTTAGAAGTCACATTTCAAAAAACTACTCAAGTAAGATTATGACCATGATTCTAAGTGTCAGAAAAAAAGAAGAAACCATCCGAATTATTGCACTTACCCTTAAAAGGGAAAAATGAATTTAAAAATTTGGTGGGGAAGAGAGATCCCTACAATTTGTCTATTTCCACTGTATTATCCAAAGTGCCAGTGTATACATCACTTTACCGTTCCTGTACTCAGAAGTATATCAGGCACCTGTTCTCTTGAATTGAGAGTTTTGATTGTTTTCAATACTCCCTGGCATAAATATGTTGTTTTGTAATAGATCAATCATATCCATTCATCACAGTATTGAAGTGCATATGGGCTTAGCAGGATGTGCATGTGTACCACGAAGCTTTATTTTCTCTAGCAATCTGGCACCTGTGCTGCCACTTCTTCTCAGGCTGCTAGACATGAGTGCAGACACTCAGTCACTTAATTAACAGTATCCATTATACATTTTTGAGAGTACAGTTGGTACAGCCTTCTTAGAAACAGTTTCCCTTCTGATCACTGGATTAGTGCGATTTGAGGCACACAGCATTTTTTCTCTTCCCTCCATTAGGTGGCATCTGTTCATACAGTGATGAGCTATTAAGTGTTTATTACATGCACTGTGATACATTGCGCATGATGCATAGCACTGTTCTACCATCTATCAGTCGTAATGCAGTTGCTGGAAAAAAGGCATCAGAAATAATTAATGATTACAAATCCTAGCCCGATAGATCAGGCAGATTTTTGTATGCATCCATTAGTGGTGGTCATTAATAAAGGCTTCAAGAGATACTTGCCACTCTATCACACAGCTTGCATTGAAGTGGCCATGACTACAGGTAGCTACCAAGTGCCCACTTATCCCCACCATGTTCAGTTAGCCTAGTTCATTGGCCTATTGATCTAAAATATTGGCAATGAAAAATTGAAAAATCCATATAATTCTACCACTACTGTACAGGCTGGGTGGTTAGTGATACATTCTTTGTGATAAGAAGCAGGGTAATCCAAACACAGAGATGACTCCAGACACAAAGTTAGACAACTCAATACTGAGCAACAAGGAAGGGAAAGGGAAGGGCATAAACAACAGAAAACACAGGTGACAACAATAAGTAATCAACACAGGTGGAACACATTAACTAACTAAAACAGGAAGTGGCGCCATCTAGTGGTTGTCCCAAGAAGCAGCAACCGGGAACCATGACCACCTGTTGGTAATTCAGGGAAGCAGCAGTTAGTGATGAGAATAACGGCTCTTTGAAGCGAGCGGGATCTTATAGCTCCTTTCCTTTCCGAGAGCCGTTCAAAAGAACGGCTCATTGTTCTTTTAGGGGGTGGGGATTACTAGGTTTATCTGCGAAATAATCATATCGTATAATGATACTCGTAATTGCCAGACCTAATGTCATTGTGTATTTGTGCTTTACAATGTAACCATCATTACACAATCAGAAGGTGAAAATCTCTCTCTCTCTCTCTCTCTCTCTGCAGGGATCAAACCAGCAACCCTTTACTTACAATTCCTGCTCCATAACCACTATGCTACACTAACTGAACTTAGAAAGGGGAGTGAGGCAGGAGGAGAGAAAGAAAGGCTTCCATGCCCCGCCAAAGCCCAAAGGTGGCTGTGCCCTGACCACTGCGCCTCAGTTGGACTGTGAGCATATACCAGCGTCTGTCTGCTCCTCTTTGTTTCTTTTCATCATCATGCTGTTATTTTCCTTCAGGCTCCCTTGTGCCTGCTGGGACACCCATGTGATCTGAATATTTCACACTGAGTTTCTGCCCTGCCTGATATGGTTCAGGTTATTTCTTCGCTAGACTCAACAGGCGGGCAAGGGTCAGGCTGAAAACTCACATAAGCCCTGCAGAAAAAAGCCTTAGCTTTAGTTACAGAAAATAAGTTTAACCCTTCATGCACATGTAACAGGTGTAGTCTACATAGTGTTTTTAACTAGATGTTACGTGGGTCAGTGAGTGAGTGAGTTTCAAACCTGGGTTCTCACTGCTCACTGCCAGCCCCTTACAGCCAGCGTCGTTGCCAGTTGAGCTAAAGGCAAATTGCCCCTAGCCGGCGGCAACAACGCTAGTTAACCAGGTCTTAAGGAGTGACGTAACCGCTGCAACCACCCGGCTACCTTCTACCCGCTACCCCACAGGCTTTACGCAGGGCTCACACGAGCTATTCACTTCAGCTCTGCCACACACATATTTTTAAATGTTCCTTTGTGTTACTTTATATGTTCTTAGCAGATTATATACTGTATATATATATATAAAATCAGTACATACATCACTGCAGGCTGTATCAACCACCTTCTGTATCATTTGTGTAATGAAACAGCACCCAATCACAGAAGCGGCAAACAAACCCCTTTGAGCTATAGAAGTTTCACATACCAGCCTACATCTGTCACGTTGCTGTGTCATCTTTGAGTTGTTTTCTATGTGTAGAAGGATGGTCAGTTTTCATTCAGTGATCACTCTGCTTTAAGCCTGAGGCCATTTCTGACAATGGTTTTGTTGTTGGTGTGTTCCCTGAGTCTGCCAAAACAAAACCAGTTTTGTTACTAATTATATATAGGCAGGTAAGACTTGAAAGGTAAACTCAACACAAGGAGATCCAAGCTAAACAACTTGACGTAAGATAGCTAGTGACATGAAAGAGGTGCTTACTCATAGAAGTTAGCAGAGTAACATTTCCCTTAGGGAATACGGATTTTATCCAGAAGCAAAAAAAAAACTTCAAAGCAAGAACAGAAAGCTTGAAGTTCACCCTAATACAGCCGAACAACCCTCAGCGGTCTGATCAGATGCCTGCTTACACTGTTCATCTGCTGCAGATCTCCCTGCTGTGCTTTTCAAGCAGGAGCTGGAGGATCATGGGAGCATGGGGGGGTACGCAAGGATCTATGGGGAAGTAAATGGAACAGGTGCTTCCTTATTGAGTCCTTCGCCCGGGATTTCAGACTTCGAGACATCGCGGCCATACCTGCCTCTTGCATGATGACTCTCCCTCCCGGTTTTTTAAGCACTGGTTAAAAGCCGATGCCGTGTGGCATTTTCTGCTGGATTATTTCTGGTACCACTTTAGAACAACTAAACAGACCATTAGTTTTTACGATGCCTTAATTCATGTTATTATTTTTCACTACTTGGCTTTGAACTAGTCATTACCCCTACAGTAATTACAATAAATTTCAACTGCAACTGCATCTATGGTACGCAGAACATGCATTGACTTATTTTGTGTTAAGCATAGTGGGTAGTGGTTAGTACTGATAATGTGCTGATGTGCAAAAAAACTTTACTTGCATGTCTGAAATCATGCACGGCTACCTATTAAACTTATTCAGTGATGTTCAGCTTAAAAAAATCAAGTGCAGCAAAAAATACCTCTCTTCAAAGGAGCAGAAAGTCATGAAGGAGGCAACTAGGAAAACAATGCAATGAGTAAAACATCTTTGTCTTTCAGGGTACATGGTGTTAACATTCAGACATGCATGCAATTGGCAGATGTTTTCAAAAGACCCTCATCCTCTATTACTCAACAGGCACCACCCTGATGCTTACTGTACAATATAAACCTAGACTCTCTTTGCTCCCCCGATAAGTTACTGTGTCACTACTTAAGCCCAAATTCTAAAGCTTTAGAATCTTAGCTGGTCAAAGTACACATGTATAACAAGAGATGAATGGGTGTTACTTGTATCCACCATCTTCAGTTATTTTCTTTTTTGAACCTAGAAAATAAAATAGTAATAAAATATATATTTAATAACACCACAGTTCATGTCAAACGCAAACGTTTAACTTTGACTAGACTTTGTTTTTATATAAATGAAGCCAAAATATTCACACCAAAAATCCATTTGTTCCATTTTTAATCCCCTTGTCTGCAAACTGCGAGTTAATTAGCAGAGTGCTAATTGTACTGTAATGTGCAGCTCAGACCGGTGAAAAAGTGTACACGGCGGGCAGCTTGACCTCTTTCAGGTGAGCCAAGTTCCCAGTTGGTCTGCACTAGCTCATGAGGTCACCCATTCATATCATTCAGCAGCACCCTGAGTATCTTGATTTGAGATGACCTGAACAAAAATAGTTGATGTGTTGCTCATTGTGAGCTGCATGATCCATCGAGGAAACTAATTAAACTATTGTTATGATTTTAGTGTGCCTCTCCATTCTGAGTTCTCAGCTCTGTAACATGCACATAATCACAGGTTTGCTGGTGCGCCTTCATGATTTGTTGCAAGTTTTGGTCCTAGAACAGAGAAAGATAAAAAGGATTTGATCAGTGAGTTCAAATATGGTTTAGAGTACCAACAAAAATCAGTTGAGTTGAGATTTGCATCAAAAGGATGTTGTCTTCTCACATCATAGTGAACTGTAGGCAGCTATAGGTGCAATGTGCTTACAATGTACAGGTCAGGGTGAACCTGATTATAACAAAGCCTTTCAAGTGCCCTCTAGTCCTGTGGATGCCTGTAGAATTGGCAAATTTAGTTGCGTAACACACCCCAGGGTCAAATTTTACTGCCCAGTAGCCATTAGTTTACACTAAACAACAGTGTTAACAATGTTAAGCAAGTGATATGGGGAGCACTGAAGAAACGGTCCTGTATAGTCCTGGTAGTTTTAATTTGAATTGTGTTCAGTTAATTATGCAATCATTATAATTTTAGGTGTGAGACTAAAGTTTTGGTCTACAGAGCAAAGAGACTGCCATTACACCAGATTGCTGACCCACATTGCAATTAATTTTGTGCACGTATATCATTGTATTTGTCTTTCCCTTTTAGTGTACTCCATGATAATTGCCAAAATATTTCTGATTGCAGAAATCCTGCTTGAATGAGGAGCATATAGCATAAAAAGACTAACAGATTTGTCCTTTCATAAAAGGATTATGGCATCTTGGAAGGGAAATCAATTTATTTATTCCTCATGTATATGTTTATGTATTTGCTTTATTCTTTATTCAAACTGGGTGTCCAGGAAGGGATCTCATCTTGCTGTGATTTGTTACATTGTCCACTTGTCTTTTTGGACAGGTCAGCAAGATATTAGAAAGTCTGTTTTTTCATGCTTAGTCTATGACCACTGTTAGATCTCATGGGTCACAGCTGCTGTCCCCATTTTGTGGAGCAAGGGGAACTCATCCAGAATCCCTGCATGCATGGCTTTTACTTCAAAGAACAGATACTTGTTAAACCTCTTTTCTAAGTAGTATGTGTCATATATTAACTTTTAAATTTTCAAGGTTTAGCATATGCTTGCTATACAACCACACATTTAAAATGTAACATTGTGCAATCGTGCCTTCTAACCTGTGCAAACAGTACAGGCAATAGTGCCTGTGTTCTCTAAAGCTGTGATTTTGGTACATTTTAGTGGAGAATGTGTTTCATGTGAAAGTGTATTAGATGGCTGTTAGTCAAAGTCCGGAACACCAAAAAGTGTTTCGTTACGACAAGAAGCAGATTCGATGTTCGTAGCAAAAGACAGGAAGTTTATTAGCACAGCCGGCCGTGGGAACATCAGCATTGAGCAGAAGTTCAACAGGTATAGAATTCAGTTCATTTTTATACAGTTAATAGCAGTCACATTTGCATATGAGCTATGATAACCAGCAGGGGTGCTGTTTCTGATTGGTCTTGCGGAGCTGTGCATAGCTAAACAGCTCCCTCTCTAATTGGGTATTTCCTGAGCCCTGTAACCTAATTGGCTCCATAGGGTTCACAAGAGGCGCCATTTGGCTCCGGTCGGATGTAGCCACATCGCTTTGTAGTCAAATACACATCGCTTGTCTCCAGCGTTTGTATTCGAATACACATCGCGTGTCTCCGGAACAAACGCCATGCCATTCCACAAAACTGTCTCCTAACAATGGCATCTTATCAAAAATAAATAGCGGTTTTGATACTTGCTCTTAAAGAGATACGGTCAAATGACATTGCATCTTACTAAACCAAATCCCATCTTGGATCCTGAAAGTAACTGCCATTAATCGCTCATGATCTCTCATTCGCCTATAACCAACAGTGCTCTCTTTGCAGTGAATATATACCATTAAGCCTGAAGCTGCCTGGCTGGTGACTGGACTGTCTCCATCATTATTCTGAACTCCTGCTGCACTGTGTGATAGCAGGGTGATCCATTGCAATAAAACACAATGAAAGGCGTAGATGATCCTGTCAGACGTATGCAGTCGACTGCAGAGGAGCCCAGCTAAATGAAGCATGGAATAGCAGCGCAGAGAGCTGAATCAGACCATTGTTGACAGTTGATGTTGTGTGTTGCAGACTTATATTGTTTAAAAATATATTAGTTCAACCGCCAACATGGACTGCAGAATCCATAGGTCACACAGATACTGGACACCTTGGGGTTTCTTCTTCACAGGTATATTTCCAGATGCCACAGTGGCTTTGTATTAGTTACTTTCATACTGTGGTAAACTTCGGAAGGTGAATGACATGGTGGAAGAGATATCTTTATCAGCCTTTTTTGGGGAAAGTGTATTTCTTCATACAACGTATTTGAATAGATAACAGTAACTGAAGATGGTCACAAACTCCTAATACCCAGGTAATAATATTACAGCAGATGGAGAGATCAATTCAGAAATCAATACAGGGGTGAGAGGCAGTGATAAACCAGCTTTATCCCAAACAAACAACACTGCATAGTAACCTGGAGATTGATCTCAGTTCATAAGAAGGTTATCAAAAGGTAACAGGACTCCACTGCCCTCATTAAAAAAAAAAAACAAAATCATCTTAAAAATGTCAGTCACATCTTCTAAATTTATCTTCCAAATTTTTCAGGTTATTCTCTACCCCCAACAATGCAAACTGATTCTCATACCAGCCCTAAATAAATATCAAGAATATTCATATTAATTAATATTAATTCATATTAATTGATTCAATATTAAACAAATATTAAGAAATATCAATGAGATTATGGAAATATGTTGCAATAACTTGCAGATGGCCTCCATATCTCTGCTTCAATACTACCTCAACCTATTCACAGTGCTGGTGCCAGACATATCAATCACCCGAAAGATGCCCGTGTCTTCCTGTACTGTCTTCTGTTGGCTGCTTGGATCAAATATAAGACCCTGGTGTTAACTCACCATGAACTGAAGATGCTTCCTATCTTCAGCCCACCTACACCTTACATCATTGGATTGCACCAGCTTGCACCAACTCTCTGCTCAGCCTATAGTCATGTGGCTGTTCCATTCGTCCGCAAACATCAAACTTGCCTTTTTCCCCTCACTGGTCCCCACAGTCGTGGAATTATTTACCTGTAAGGCCAGAACGGCAGAATTAATCATCATCTTTCAGACCGTGATCCTACAACAGAGGAGCAAGTTGGTTTCACTGCAGCAGGGATGGTGGTGGGTAGGTCGGCTGGGGCTTCCTTGTCTCACCGCTACCTGCCACCCTGTAATTCAGCAAGTTACTAAGATGATGTCAGTGGAGTGGGGCCTATCCTCCAATGAGGACACACTCCACTGTAGTGCAATGCATGTGAGTGCATTGGGGAACTGCATTCATCTCGCTTCAGTGCAAATGCATGGTCATGTGACATGAGCCTACCATACAATTGGCGATGATAAAATAGGGGTGCAAAAAGTGGCAAACATTAAATTGTATGTCAAAGTTACTGTGAAAGGCTATTTTTATTTTTGTTACACATCAGGCATGTTCCTTAGTTGGGTAGTTATTGAATTTCCCTCTATCCCAAACTAAGGCATTTTGAGGCAGGGTGAACTTTGAATACAATGATTGCTTTTTGTGGGGTCTTCACCGGCTAGTGAGCTAGGAAACTGTATTGATTTTCATCTTCTACAGATCCAAAAATGGAGCCACCATAAACAGATTATTTTGTAAAACACTAGACTAGAATCCAACTACATATTGAGTAAAGGGTACAATAGCCTGCGCGAAGAAAGGCAGCATGATTTTAAGACTAATTTAGGAATTTGTGGCTTGTTGATTGTGTTGGCATTCTGTATGTAATAAAGTATACTGTTGACACTGTAAGTAATTTCATATTGAATAGCAAGATTGCTTCACAAACAAAAAAGTCTCAAATGTCTCATTAAACATACAGCTGGATTTTAAAAAGGACATATGTTGGCTAAAACAAGTACAGTATGTGTAAGAGGTTTGCTGAAAATTGATACCTCTTACAATTATGTATTATAGGCTTTCAGGAGCAAATGTATGCTAGAGTAAATAATAATTATGTCATGTGATAAGAAGTCCAAAAGATTCTTTTATCCAGAATTAATGTGGATGCTATTTTGCTGAAAAATATTAGGATTATGTACGGCACAGATACAAAGTGGCTTTCGCGTAGTTTTACACATAGGTTACAATGTGGCAATTCTGGCCAACATGTTAACAGTTAGCAATTCAACAGCATTTGGACTGACATATCGAAGGGATGTCAAATTTGAAGGCTGTATGATCACAAAAAATTGCTTCCAACATGTTTGCTGTATATCTAATAGGATCACAAAGACATATGGCCCAGGCAGCCACCAGTTCTGGTGCACTTAAGAAGCTGCTGCCATCATCAACCTCTTTGCGAGACCTGAAGAGCACAGTTTCTGAGGTTTCAGGTTAGGCGTGAAATTAAGTCGAACACAAAACCGTCTGCCTGCATTAATTTGTTTATTTGTTTGATCTATCTCCATTTGTGTTTCTCTCCAGTTTTTAGTCAAGAGTGTGTCATGTGTTTCATGTGCTTAACAGGTTGGGTATGGAATAGTTAGATCCATGACATCATCAGATATTCTTTGCCCGTGAAGTACATTAGGGGTTGTGGCCTCATTAATGCTGGAATATTCCCTGAGGTGCCCTGCTGAGGTGGAGCCTTACAGATGTCACAAAGTCCACCACAGTCCACCTCAGCATGTGCCTGTCGTGTGCCATCCTATACAGTATGGAGGAATACACATGAAAACATGTTATGTTACAACATGAACGTGTGAGCGGAGCAAATCAATCACGGACAGCACCCTTCACTCTGAATCACCCACAACCACCGTGCTCCACGTTCTGTTTCAATTACCTCTGAGCCACTTTGGCAGCATTCCAGTTCAATCGAATGTCTCCCCATTCTGCTCATTCTGAGCTCTACTCGAGAGCTATCTTTGCTCAAAAACTTAATTTTTCTGTATGGCCAGCTCTTTTTAAAACCTTTACAGCATGATGTGGCTTCTTTAAAACACACCGCAGCCATCTTTAAATGCAAAATGTAATCAGAAAGAAATCCTGTGCTGTGTTTGCCACTGTCTCCATGGAGTTAAATGGCTTTGTTTCTGTTGCTCTCCAGTGCTTATACACTTCCATTTCCTGTTGTGATTTTGATATTTTGCTTGGTTGATCAACAGTGAAACAAATCCAAGCTCTTTTAAACTATTCAGACAAATCCTACAAAGTGTCACAGTCATGCTGAAGTTAAGCCTCATTCTGCAAGTACACTCCACTATTTGAAGGAAGCAGGCCTCCTGCCAGGTAAACACAGGCCTTCAGATTAATATAACATGAAAATGTGTTTTTAGACAGCAGTAGACATATTGAATACTGAAGATTTACCTTTGCTTCTCATCTGAAGCTACACTATATGAAAGCTAATGCATTTTGGTCGACTTATGGACTGGTATTTGGTCCAGTGGACATATGGACTGTATAGATTAGCTGCTTCTTGTCACTCAATTAGCAATAGGATATCAAACATAATAAAATAAATAAAGGTTTCATGTATTATGTTTCTTCATGTCAAAAAACCACTGCTCCCCATGTTTTGTTTTTAGTCCTCTTATACTCCACTCAGAGATAACAGATGTACAGTGTAGATAGATCCCACATTAGCGTGTGTATCAAAATGAAAAAATAATGTGTGAGTTTTGGCCTCAAAATGCAATGATGAAATACAGATGGAATGCTGCTTTAAACTTAAAACTGATGCAAGAACAGCAAACATTGATCAGTGTTCAATTCATGTCTCCACCCTTTCCTTGCAGAGATTTAAGTCTTCATGAAATCTGCATGACACAATCCACAGCTGTTTTATTTATTTACTTTTTGTGGCATTCTTTTTTTCTTAACTTTATATCACTGTTCCTGACTGCACCACAATACATTAATGCTGAATAATTCCCCTGTTGCGATTGCCTTCAGCTAGCTCAGGGGCTGCACACAGAAGGTGTTCATCTCCTTCCCGATTATTTCATTCCCTCCACCAACCACAAGCGCATGGATCAACCAGTGTGCATCAGTCGTGCTGTAAGGTCTGCTGTATCCTAAGGAATAAGCTTCCTCAGACCTGAAGCCCTCCTGTTTGTGTTCTTTGTCAAATGGAACCGAATAGCTGCAGTTTGTCCCGTGGGCTGGATTTCACCAAGAGGTAAACCTTATTTCAGTTGTAAAAGGCACACAACTGTACACCTGCTGTGGGGTAGGTGCAAGCCAAGTGTAAACTATACATTTTGTCGAAAGATAAGACAACAAAGTCTATATTTAAATTGCACAGCATGTCAAATAAGAATATTACTTTGACAGAAATGTAAGCATTTCCTGCTCTGAAAATAATGTCTTCACATTTTCAAACATAAATTGAAAACTTTATTGTAAGTATTCTAGGTTTATAAACATGGCCAATTTACTGTATTGTTTTGCATAGTGCAACAAAACAGTGCTATGATTGCTGTGAAAGGCAGTAAACTTCAATTTCATTGAATGATTAAATGAAGTTTTGATTATTTTAATGGAGGCCTCCATTGAGAAATTACCAGTGTATGGTGCAGAACAGAAGAACATGCCCACATCTCAGTCACAATTTAACTCTTCCTATGCCAGAAATGAATTTACTCTAGTGCACTTACAGGGTACTTAATGTGGCTGTGAATTTGCTTGGTGAATTAAATCTGTTATATGCTGTCCCTTCTACACTTATTTATTGTAGTGCATTTATTTATGGCGTATGTAGCTAGCAAATACATGACTACGAATAGAAATTACATCCGTAGCTATCAATACTTCAGTGGCTCATTGATTTAGTCAGCTAATTATTAACTAATTTTCCAGCTGACAATTAATATCAATGCTGTGCAGGCATCCAAGTCAACTAAATGAACAGTCTGAATATGAACTCTCAAAAGTGATAGATGACTTCATAGAGGAGTGACTGTTTCAAAATTTAATTGAATCAAGATTAAATCCATCTATCTGACTAAAATTTAAAATGACCATAATGCCTGATTATCGGAGAAAGCCTCACAATTTGTCACCTGACACTGAGGATTTTACAACTTTATGAAATCATTACAGAATTCTGATAGGCTACATAAGTTGAAGGCAGTGTTCTCATTGGTCAAAAGGAATGTGATGAAGTGAAATTCCACTAGACAACAGCTGATAAGGTCAGATATTGGAAGACATGGATGCTGAAGACTGGGATTTGGTTGGCTTGTGTAAAAAGCAGATTTGGGTACTTCTGAAGCCCAAGTCTGAAAATATACTTCTCTGAAGCCGACAGTGAGGTCACAGACCTCCACTGTAGTCTCTGTGGGAGGGCTATGTGAGTGTCCATTTTAATCTGTTTTGCACCACTTTCCAGTCAAGTGAGCCGATTTTCTGTCATGTTGTAGTGTTTTATTTTGAGATTGATGGCACTTAATGTCCTTTGTATTGGTGCATCTGCGCATATTTGTCTGTGTCCAAATGGGACTGACAGAGATACTATTGAGTTCATTTGGAGTGCTTTGGAATACAAAGTGCAGTTCTGATGCTGACTGTTGAAGAGAGCCTCAGGACCAGCTGACTCAGGACAATATTCTTGGAGCTTACCTTTTAGTCAGGATATGTTTTTAATAGTAAGTACGCATAATAGTTGAAACATGTTCCGTCATGCATCAATGTGTCACATATCAGTTATTTTTGTTTATATTACTCTATCACCTTGGCATTAATATGGAATATTGTCACAGTTGCCTTCAAAAACAATGATTTGTAGCACATCCTCATGCTTGGCCTCCAAATATGCTGAGCAGTAATTATTCTGTCTCAGTCATGGATGATTTAATTAAGCAATTATTTATTTGCTTTCAAACATAACCTTCGAACAACTTCCACTTTATCTGTGTCCTCCACTGATCTGTTTTGGCAATCCAAGTTGATCTCTTTGCCACGAGCTGAAAACCATTAATGTGTTTTTTGGCTGTTGTGGCAATGGCAGGCTTGCATTTGTATTATTCAAGCTTTGGTTTGTTTACCCGACGAGCCTCTGGTGACAGAGTGGGATAGCTTAACCTGCGGTCAAGCAAGGTCGATCCGTTCAGCAATTCCCCGGCTATCTGCCCCTGCCAGCGAGGACACAGTTCCAGCACACGGTTTGAGCTAAGAGTTGCACCCAAAGCATTTTTTTTTCTCCATGTAAATGATGATATCTGAAATGCTGCATTTCCAGAGTCAGCAGTGTAGCAACCTGATCAAACGCAGGTGTGCAATGCCCGGGAGACTCACCTCCTGCGTGGCGCCTAAACAGGCATGCCACGCGGCAAAGCGACACGGTAACAATGAAAGCAAGCGTCAGCAGGAGCCGCAGATCACAGGCATTCACCCACTGCCTCGTGTCACATCACTGCCACTTCTAGAGTGTTCGCTAGCAGAAGTGATGAACGGAATACCATTTGCTATGCACTCGTATATCACGGATGGTATTAATCATACTTGATATCAAGGATGGCTTTAATTTTCATAATTAACGATACACGTCAACAGATTCAAAATTTAAAAGAAGAATTTTTTCCATTTGTGGTGTATTCTTTTCATGCAGATGTAGCCATTTGATTTGCACTGTGCCTGGGTATGCCTCCCCCCCACACACACACACACACACACACAGTTAAATAGTGATTCCTAGTAATTAACTTCAGAACACACTTAAGAGGGATAACAGATTCTAGATACTTTTTCTTGATATTTTTGCGAGAACATCCCTACATGAATAAACACTATGCACTGATCAGCTATGTAATTTCAATCATAATTACAGTACCAACTGGTTATATATCTTGACTTATTCTTGTCATGAGTAATGAATAATGGCAGCTCCTATGATTATAATATCTGTGGAAGCAATTAGCACATCCTTGCAAAGAAAGCTGTGAACATAATTTTCACATTTAAAGCCAAACTAAGATTAAAACCCCTATTTCATCTAACATCTTTCTCCCATTTATATGATTTTAATGGCAGTCCTTGCTGTATTATATCCATAACATCATATTTGTACTAGGTTCAAAGCCTGTGCAAATTTTCCAGTTTTAACTCAGAGACAGCTACGAAAATGTACTTTTACGTAATACCCATTCATTCCCTTTCAAGCCGCTCATGCAGTCCTTCTGAGACGTCAGCAGACCGTTTTACTGTTCTGCACTAAGCATTGCGAATGAGTGATTCATATATACAGTATTTGTGCAGTAAAGGTGAGGTGAGAGCAGGTAAAAGGACCGTTTGCTATTTCCTTCAGTAAACTTCTTTGGTTACATGAAGTCCAACACACTTTATATTCACTGGTACTGTTAGAAAATCCCAGAACAAGGGGCCAATAGAGAGGTCCATCTGTAAATGAGCTAACCATACCACTGTAACACGGTGAGCGGCCGAGCCTCAAAGTACAAGCATGTATGTAATAATACCACGAGACTACAGCAAATATGGTTCCTACAGTGCAAACACTGGGCATTTAATGGAAAAAACTGAGGCAAACTCAGTCCAAACACAGGTTAAAACAACCCAAAAAGGTCATACACTAATGTAGATTCTGTTTTCAGACTACTTTCACTACTCACAACAGCAAATCCTTCACACTCCCACACAATGCACAGGTGAATGGGCTCCCTGTAATATGGTGTTGATGACCCTACCTGCCTGTCAGGTGTGTCCACTGGGAAGGCGTAGCGTGAGCTGGAGAAGGGGTGGCCGTCAATCACCTTTCCCCCTGTTGTGTCACACCATGGAAGACAAGTGAAGAAAATCTGAATCAACAATATTGAATATATTACACTTCAAAGAAATCACATTAGTTTATGCCTTTTTTGTCAATAAGATTTGTCAATAAGACACATAGGTGTTACTGTTAATAGCGGTATGGGGTACTGGTGTTTGGCTTGGAGTCTGATGAGTGGATTGTACCTTGTTGTTGGTTGAGGTTGTTGGTCTCATAACAGGAACAGAAATAAGAGGAGGCAGAATGGGAAGATGAGGTGTGTCATGACCCAGCAACATGAAAAAGAAGGTGGTGAGTGGGATTTTTATACTTGTGGATGGGTGAATTGTATAGGAAATTTCTGAAAATTCTCCTGAATTTTTGTTTGGAACATCGGCAAATGTATATACTGGTAGCAGAATCACCTCGATTTCCCTTGCTAGTCTGTGGGCCCACACCAAGATGCCTCTTGACACCATGACAAAGAGATGCGCACATTAGGAAAAATACTTGTGATTGCATTAGTGCGCTTGGTTTCCCATGTAAAAGCAAGGAGAGATGAGTTGAAATGGAATTTCAGACCCCAGAGTTAGCATCCTCATTACAGAATCATTGGCTTTACATGTTATGAATGTAGCTTGACAGTGGCTGTACTGACATTGGGCCTTTGTGTGGAGAGGGTCTTTGATGTTTGATTCTTCAAATGCACAGAACACTTTGCTGTGAGATCCTATTCAGGGGAAGGAGAGGAAAAACACACAAACACACGTATATCATGAAAAATCCTTCCAAGCAATGGTACTACCACAAAAGAGGGCATTTCTACAGAGCAACTAATCAGTATAAACACAATGTGCTTCACCTTCTAATGTTCACTGTCATGAACTGTTTGGAATCACAGATCATACAATGCTCTCTTTTTTCCTTTGTGGCTTTGTTTCAGACTTATGATGCTATGTGATTGTAAAAAGCCAAGGACTTAAGATGTTATCAAAGGACAAACTGTGTATCATTCAATCTTGACTGCACATATTTTAATCAGATAATACATCTAGACATTTTTTAGAGTTATATTACGTTGAACACTGTAGAATAGACATTGCCAGTTAACAGTACTGGTTATTGTTATTTTCCTTGGATGTTTCATAAGCCTGTAGCTTTCAGATATTTCAGCATTTCACATTTAAATCAATGAGGCTGCAAATATTCAGTGCTCCGGCAATGCTGGCAGAAACCTCTATTGCATCCGTAGCTTTATTGTGTTGCAAATCGGCTCCCAACTGACAGCTGCTGAGAAAATGGTCTTATAAACAAATTCACTTGTCAAGTTATGGTCTGTGATGCTGATGTTCTGCGGAGTGCTTACCAGATTTGCTTTAATGCACTCGCGTTGTTATTCATTTCGCAGATGCATTTTGGTATTAAAAGACACCCTGTTGACTCTTGATAATGTCATTTGCCATTTCAATTTTCTGAGGCAGTAGTTGGGGTATTTTGGATTACATTCATTTGTTTCCCGGTAAACCGAGGGCATTAGCATCACTGCCGCATTCAGAGATTTGGATTTTCTGTGGAGAGCTTCAGATTAATTTTAATTTCTACATTTTTGTGTAAAAAAAAAATCACCCTGATTGCAAACTGAGGGTTTTTTCTTTAACCCTCTGTTGCCATGGCTGTGTACTTTGGACGTACAGAGAAGCCAAGGGAAGTTGCTTGTGTTTCTTTGCTCTTAGAATATGCATATGATCAACTGCAGCCTTCGGGTTTTAAACTCATTTGTGAAGCAAATTTATAAGAGCTGGGCTATGACCCAGATTTTGTTGCTCGGCTTAATCATGACTGCAACATATACAGGATCAATAACTCTGTGCCTCATAAATAAGCAGCAGCTGGTTGATAATAAGTAGGAATATTCATTATTAAGTATCACTTTTTCTCAACTAATAATAGAAGGTAGAATATATGGCAAAGTGAAAAAAAATCATATCCTACATTTTCCTTTTTCTAAAGGCAACAGTTGCAGGTTTTGTGCATGTACTCAACATGCAGCTTATGTCCTGTATGTGTGTCTGCATCCCATATTTTTGACTTTTTTTTCATAATTTCACTCTAAGATTGATTCAATGATCAAAATGTACAAAGCAAAAATTATTCCCAGGTACTGAACTGCAATTCCAGAACACTTGGGATTATTAATTATGAATTGTGGCTGTCAGATCTTGGCAATATCAGTGCATCACCGTTGTCTGGGGTGTAAGGCAAGACATATTCACTATTAAAAAGATACGTTAACAAATGAATAAATCAATGCTTTGGAAAAGAAATTCCATTAAAAATTTTCAGCCAGTCAGCCCCAGTTGTAACCAATATTGTTAATGCTGCAATATAAATGATTAACTTTTTCGCTTGGAAGGAGGTCCAGCTCCTTTATCTGTTTTTCTTATTGATGACGAGGTGCAATGTGCCAGAAATAAATGCATATATTACTTAACACGGGAAAATTCTCTTTTTTATTTTTTAATACTGTTTTCCCCTGTTTTGGAATTGCCAAACATATATTAGGCTTGTCCTACCAAGACAACCTCTGCATTCTTGCAGAAGGGCTGGGTCGAAATGAATGCAGTCCTCAGATACACTTGCACCCAGCCAATGGTTATGTTTTTTTTACATTTACATTTACATTTACATTTATTTATTTAGCAGACGCTTTTATCCAAAGCGACTTACAAAAGTGCATACAGTAGGTACAGCGACAGTACGGGGACAGGATGTGTACAGTTCCACAATGAGACAGTTCTCAGCTGAGAGCAAGGTCTGTTTGAGGACGCAGTACTATCAGATTTTTACAATTACAGCCTAAAGGGCAACTAGTACGATATACTTTCGAACGGCAAATTTCAACAACTTCAAAACGGCACAATGAGCGTCAGGTTATTTTTTATTTTGCAGTACAAGTCAGACAGCGGGCTACAGCAGAGTGAATGCTCAGGGAAGGACAGGCGCCGCTCTGCTGAGGTCATCCGTGCAACTTGCATGCGCCTTACGAATGGCAGGGTGCCTGAGAGCAATGACACGAGGGAAACCTGGCCGACCTACACACCCTTATGCCCTGGGGAATGAAGCTAATTTGTTCCGGGCTCCCAGTCATTGTCGCCTTATGACTTGGCTGGGATCAAATCCAGGCTCAGCTTGAGAGTGCCTTTACCAATGAGCTACTTGAGAGCTACACTTCCATGTTTTGGAATTGCATTTGTGTAACTTTACAAAATATATATAAAAGGATGTTGTTGGTTGTGATATTTCTGTGTGAAATGTGCATGTGTACCTGTCACTTCTGCTTATGCTGCAATGATGAAATGTTCATCCTGTTTCTTTACACTCATGGGTATCATGGCAGTTTACTGCCTCAGAAAAGCAAGTGACAGTGAATAGAATCTGAGAGAGAGCAAAAGCAAAAAGGTGTGTGTGTGTGTGTGTGTGTGTGAGAGAGAGAGAGAGAGAGATAAATTGCCTTTTTTATCAGTACTTGTATATCAGAGTATATGTTTATAATTGTTATTCTAATATTCTGACAGTCAGTTTTTTTATTATTAATTTAGTTTTCTTTTTCTTGGTGCTTTTTAACTCGTCATTTTTAAAGATGACACTACTAGTGTGTGTGTGTGTGTGTGTGTGTGTGTGTGTGTGCGTGCATATATATATACTGCGAGCTTTTGAAAAGTATATTTTACTGCTGCAGGACTCAAGGCCAAAACAGGCAAAAAAAAAAAAAAACATCAGCCTCAGGAAAGATGAGCATCAGCCACCAAACAGAATAACACTGCCCTGAATGCCCAACCGCCACACTGATAAAAACTTTGATTTTGTGTGAGTGAGTGTGTGTGTGTGTGTGTGTGTGTGTGTGTGCGTGTGTTTGTGCACGCTCCCTTCATGATAAATAAATAAATAAATAAACAAGAACTTTTTTTTCCCCAGACCTTGTCACATAGACTTAACATTTCTGGGCAGATGCACAGAAAAAAAAAATATGACAAGACCCAGATAACAGCGACAGTGCCAAATTGGAATTTTCATTCGCCCTCAGATCTCGTCTGCAAGACATCTTTACTGATCCGCCAAAGCCCACATCCTAAGCGCTGAACTGTGTTTCTGGCTGTTTGATACAGTCTCAAAAATAGCAGTCCCTATTATCCTATGGGAGAAGGTCGATCACTTCTATAAAAGGATTAATGCCAAGCTGACATTCCCTATGGAAATTATTTATGCTTCACAGAATGTGGGTGGTACAGTAAGTACATTGTAAATATATAGTAATTATTAAGTAGGGAGCATGATATGGTTTGTGTAATTGCATACATGGGTTACAGCTGGATTAGGGTTATTATTAGCTAGTCCATCAATCTCTCATCAATTTAAATAGGCTAGTTCAAACATACAGCATGAAGTATATGAGCAGCATTGACATTCCAGGTCTGCTAGGTTACCTTCAACAACAAAATAAACAATTATAACTTAAAACGTAACTTTAAAAAAAAATTCAATTTTTGTATGTTTGCTTAAATTAGTATTCTTAATTCTGTTTAAGTGACACCATGATTTGTTGAATGAGATTGTCTATCATACTCAAATTAAAAAATAAATGAATACATAAATAAATACATGTGTTAGACTTACTGGCTCTGTTTAAAGCTACAAAATACACCTGGCCTGTGCTGCCATGGTTTCATAAATAGTAGAGCTCTCAGAAATCAATCTGGACCCACAACCTGTCAGTCTGCAGAATCTTGGTCGATCTCACTGTCAGCCTGGATTGCGCTGTATGCAGCACAAATAACAGGGACTATGTGTGCCACGTATTGTTTCTGAGCTGCTGTGTGGCTCTGCATTGAAAATGAATCCCTCCCGCTTTGAGCCTCCGTCTGAGGTTGGAAATCTGCTATTCGCTTTATCAATGATGAGAGCGGACAAAAGATGAAGAGAAAGCATCTCCAGGGGAAAAGTAAAAAGATGTCTGCTAAATGTACACGTGATTCTGACCTCACAGGAGGTTATTAGCCAAAGTGATGTCCTGTGACACATACAGGGATCACATGAAGAGAGCTAGGTGAAAATAGACTGCTCTTATGAACTCAAAGAAAAAAAAAATGAAAGAATGCAATATCCAATATCTTTTGGTAAATGATGCCATAGATGTCATCAGCCTTTGAAGCAATAGAACCTCATCCACTTTGATCCAAACATTAATATTGCAGAGCGGAGTGGGTTAATTTTTTAAAACTTCCATAGCAGTCATTGAGATGTACCCAAGTAATCTTATTTCCTTCCCTTCATAAATCTAAAAAACAACACAAACAGAACCCTTCTTCCTGTTGCTCAGGTCACCATGACAAATTAGGAAGTGCCCTCAATTTGGTTTGCTGAGGGGCTTGTAGATATGATTGATAAGCATGAGCCAAAGTAGAAACACGCACAGTGTCAGGTACATTGGCCAGATGACACATAAATAAAGCTTGCAAACATAGCGTGAATTTCA
This sequence comes from Megalops cyprinoides, assembly GCF_013368585.1. Lineage (NCBI taxonomy): Eukaryota > Metazoa > Chordata > Actinopteri > Elopiformes > Megalopidae > Megalops > Megalops cyprinoides. The sequence continues at coordinate 16,964,539 of NC_050585.1, read as the reverse complement.
TAAATACAATTTTCCAGCAGGGCTAGATATCTGATTGACAAGGGTCCCTGCAACCAGTATTGAATTTATCTGCATTTCTTGAAACAGATTTCCCTGTCACCCTTGCATATTCTTGCAATGCAGTATTTTTCATCTTCAGAAGTTGTCATCAAGCCCAGCCAGTGTGCCTGCTCTGCTAGGTAGATAAGCACAGGTAATTTACACATCAGTCATATTGCAGAAAGCCCTGTATACTGAGTTGCTCCAGGAGTATCCGGGCCACTGTGAAAAGTACTGCAGGCAGCATGGTGCCGGCAGTATCTGGCACAGGACAGCACATGTCACATGGACTTTGGAAAGGCTTTTGTAACAGAGGCGTGGCTTTGCACAATGAAGGGTGTAAGGGTCAGAAAGGAAATGCTTGTCTTCTGTTTATCTGAAGTGCAGCTGGAGAAGCTTTCAAAAGATGCTCTAGGAATGGATGTCACTTATAGAAATATGTAGACATCCATTCCCCAGTTTGCCTGCAACTACTCTGCACTGCACTATTTAAGAAGCATAGCAGCTGCTTTTCACTGATGCAATAAAGGACATTTCACCTCTTCTGACCTGTTCCTGGCAAGCATTCATCCTGTTTGTGCCATTTCTTTATCGACTGATTTGAACTACAACTAGAAATAATAAAAGGATGTAGGAAAAAAATCCCTTATTTCCCAAGGCCTTGACATGAATATTAGTTTTTTCTTCATCAGACCCTAACCATTGCCAAGTTAAAATGAATCTTACACATGATTTAAGATTCAAGATCCCCTTTAGCCTGTTGTGTTCAGTACCAACATAAAAACCAATTTTGCCCACTGGGACAAATGCACACTAATCACAGCCACACTGTAGTAGCTGGCTGGCAATCGGAGGTTGTTTGTTCAGTGTGTAACATCCACAGCTAGTGGTAAACAGCCACGTCAAAAAATTGGGAGCAAAGGAGTTGTCAGCAGTCATGACAGTATAAGTGAACATGGCGCTCATTAAGCACAAAAGGCTGTTGATGGCATAAATCTCTAGCTGAATAAATGGGTTTTTAGCAGATGTACCAAGTTGAAATTGCAATGATAGTACTGTGTGCAAAACAACATCTGCTGAACACACAGTAACTTCCCTAGCAGTTGTTTGCTTTTATTAAGCAGCAGTTATTTGTCTAGACAGCTAGCCTGAAAGCTAGCTACCAAATGTTGGCAAGCTAGTACAGTGATGGATATGTGCTATGAGGCATTCAGAGCAGAAGATACTGTACACAGGCCAGAAAATGTACAGTATATGCTCATGGCTGCTATAGTGGACACCCCGACAGACTATCAAAGAGGTCATCTATGAGGTTCAAGCTGTGTGATGAGGGTAGCCAGTCCTGCCTTGCCAGGAAATGCATATAACATGTATTTCCACATTTTTTTGGCCTCCCGTGAAGCTGAAAATGACTGATAATAAACACAATACCCCACTGCTTTACTTTGACTAGTTTCCGCTCGAATGTCTATGGGCATTAACGATGATGGTTATTCAACATTAAGCTAAGACATGTACAGTAGGCTCTGGTGCCGTAACGTACAGGATTCTGACCATGGAAGCTTCCAGCTGTCTCTACAGCACATTGAGATGCAGGAAGATGTCAGTCTCTGAGTGTCTGAGATCTCAGTTGGATATGCCGACCTTGCACAGGGGTGGTGGCATGTCTCTGTCTTCACTCAGGATTTGAAGAAATCTGAATGTATTGTGATTTCTGACATGATGTTCTCAAATAGTGCACATCAAAGTGTCTGCCAACCCTAGACATTTCTATCCTCACCATCTCAATGGCCACTTTTATTTAACCTTGTAGAACTCTGGCATTTTTTTTGTCAAATGTACTGCAAATTCTCTGAGGAGGTATCCGTCCATATTTTCTACCATCTGCAATTTGCCATGATCACATCCACACACATTCTAACAAATATGGTGTGTTATACATAAGTAAGCAACAAAATTACGTCTTATATTAATTTCATTGATTGGAGGGAAATGAAGTGGGTGAAATTATTTGTGGGGATTATTCTGGGAAAATACTGGAGCCAAAGCTGGTAGTCACTTTCTAATACTTCTATTTGGTAATCCGTTTTTTTTTTTCTTTCTTTCTTTCTTTGTTCTTTCATTGTTGGACCAGGGAATAAAAAAAGTATCATAACAGTAGCAGTATCTTTAATGTGTCACTAAAAAGATAAGGTGTGTTGTGAGAGGACTGGAAATAATAAAAAAACACTGCATGCGGCTTGTATTGCAATGTGAGGGCAGGCTATCCTGCACATTGCTGCGGTGCTAAAATCCCAGCAAAGAGAGGTTAGCAGATTTATCATCATAACCACATGTCCTGGATCTGCCCAAATCTTTCAGTCATCCAGGCTGTCACCTTCCAATGGGTGTTCTACAGATACTGTACTCCCCTCCATCTAAATCAAAGAGAAAGAGACAGATAACAGCTGACAAATTAACATTGTTATCAACTTAAATCAGCTGCTCATGAACTCCAGCACCATATGGTTTAACACTTAACAATAGCATTGTAAAGCATATCAATATAAAATGCTGTTCTGTCAACGTTGTGTGCTTTAAGGATTGATTTATTTTTGGGGCTGATTCAATTTGCCTGAGAGCATTTAGCCATAACAATAACAAACTAAAATCAATAAGGAATTAGAGGCAGTATGAACAGCTGAAGTGTGTCTAAATGAAGTGGCTAACCAAAATATAGTCTGGAGGTATATGAATTAATTCATTTCATCGATGTCCGGGTCTGTACGATCTTACTACCTCGAAAGGAGCCACATAATTCAAATTAATTGTCCTAAACTGGATCTTATTAGTTATGGAATTACATGTTGCTGTTATCAGATCATAATTAAAAACTGCAAAAAATGAAAAGCCTACATTTTAAGCTTCAATCATAGTCATATGGGTAACAGACCTGGGTCATAATCATATTATTTTACCAAAGATGCAAATAAATTGTTTATTCTAGAGAGATTTTATTTTTTTTATGAATGATACTATAACAAGGTGAGTCATCTATGCATTAGCTGTAGAGATACAATTGCTTATTGATCATTGTGAAATAAATTTTGTCTACCCAGACAACGCAGCCTGTGATCTGTGTGCTGTAGGACTGGGGGGAACTCCAAGCACATAAATTTCAAATTAGCTTTGGCTTGTTGTAAGAAATGAGCCATTTCATATTTCATGCTGCAGTAATTTTATTATTCAGTTAACTCGGTCTGGAGGATTTAAAGCACTGAATAATTAGAGATTTTATGGGTGATTTTATGATGTATGCCAAGAGGTTTTCCTCTTTCCTTCCCATGCTTTTTTTTCTGAGCAATATTTGAAATGACACCCTGTCCCTGAAATTTTGCACTTTGGGATAACTTGCTGTTTGGAGGCTGCAGTTGTCTGAGCAGGAAATTCACGAGCAGTGAACTACAGTTTACATAGAGCGGAAAATGTTTGGTGAGCTGTGCCTCATGACAGTGCTGTCAATTAATGTTATGTAAGCGTTAAAGGTCATTGATCTGCTGACACAACCCCACCCCCTTAGCCCCAATCTATCACTATTACTATTGGGGTGATAAGGCCTGTCCAAATGATTGAGGGCTACAGTGTAGGTGCCTTTCTCTTAGTGACACAAGGTTACCTGAGGTCAGTGTGTCTGTTGATGAAGCTGGCTGTGGCTGTTTGCTATGTGTAGTGGATTGTGTCAGTCGAGAGTCCGCCTGTACCCTGGAATGCCCCTGGCTCACCACACCCATTGTTACCCAGGTGGCAATTCGAGAGCCTCTCCCCATCCCTTTGGGTACATAGCCATATTGTATTGGACTTGCTGTCCCCTGCCGGCACCTGACTTCCATTATGATAAATGGCTGGGACTGCTGCGGGTATTGGTTGTGACCATGTGCCCATTGCTCAGGTAGGGGTGTTTTCAGTTATGATTATTTAAAGCTCATTCTGGTTGGCAGTCCCTCTCCTTTTAACCCCTACAACCCAAAAGCTGCGAATTGTGGCCGTATGATCTTACCTCATTCTACACGGAATAACCCATTTTTTTCCACATTTTCCCAAACTTTCTGTCTGTTTTGCCACCTACATAAGGCTTGTCACTTTCAGTGTGCCGTATTTATCATCAGAAAATGTAAACAAACCAACGGTTCTTTCATTTAGTTAAAAAGAATTGCAATTCATCTCCTTCTCCATAAGTCTTTTTGGTCTCGCCTTGCCTCCTGTCCCCCGTTTGCATTACTGTCATTTGGCAGATGCTGTCGTCCACAGCAACATATAACGAGCACTAACTGTGAGTGACATTAGGCAATATATACAGGAAATGACTAATCGCATCTGAATATGTGTCAACCCCTTAAACCAGTACATACGTTTTTCGGTAAATACTGAAAAACATATGTTCTACAAATGTTCTACAAAGTGTAATGTCCCATTCTCCAAGTACACTCCTCTGATTGGTTGGTAGTTCATCTCTGCTTCATCTGGAATAGGCTCCTTTTGGAGGCTTTTTGCATGATGGGACTTTCAAGAGCTCAGAGTCCCCTATCTCGAGGGAGAGAAGAATCCGCCAGACAAGTCAAAGCTCCTTTGCTCCTTTGCTTTCCCAGGGCACCCTCACTTTGTAGGCTTTTCCTGCTTAATATTTCCCACAACTTTCATAATTAATTAATGAAAGATAATGAGTTTCCAAGATAATAGCAACATCTGGTAAAATTAGCATAAGTAAACAAATCTGTGGAGACATAGCTGCTACCTGTGAAAGCACTAATGCAAATCAGAAAGCATTATCACCTTCTCTGGAACTGGCACTACAAATGAAGGGAGGTGATTATGATGATACCAATCCTTGTATGGTGTAGCATGTAGGTCTATTAATCAAACGCCACCCAATATCGACTCTTCAGGCATATCCATTACTGTATATAATACTGTCAATGAGGCAAAACTCACAATATAGAATGCAAAAAAAGCAAAAAATCATTCCTTTGCATGGTGGCAGTGACAACATCAAGAGCATGTGATATCAACCTGAGATCATGAGAAACATACAGGGAATGTGTTACGTGTCACAACAACTTGTAATTCTGGGTAGATGATTACTTATACAGGGTGATGCAACTCATTATCTTTATTATTATTAGTAATATCAATGCCATTATTAATGATGTTGTTTATTAGTACTAATACCTTTTTATTGTATTGTGCCTTTGTAAAATCCCAGGTCATTATGTATACAACAGCAAGTAATTGACAATGAAATAGTAAAAGATTCAAAAATGCATTTATGCATAAAAATAATTTTAAAAAAATACACAAGCAAACATGGAGCAGCATCTTCTGCCTGTACTAGAAAAATTATAGTGTGTATGTATGTGTGTGTTTGTGACTGTGTGTGCTTGATGAATGGCACCCAGACAATATGTCTTGCAGGAACACTCACCACATAACAGTTTGTTGAATTTGCATTGCCCTTTTAAAGCTGATAGCATTTGGAAGCAGTTAGCAATTATCGTATCTGCCTCAGGCCTAAATGAATTGAAATATTCCTGCCAGTGGGTGGATTAACACAGTGGAGTGCTCAGGTAAGCTGTCTCAGTGAATATCACAAAGACTATGTGTTTTGATTATGTAATCAGCCATTAATGCAAAGAGTGGATGCTTCTTAAATAATTAAGCATCAAAAGAAGGAAAATAACTGGTAAACAAAGCTAGACAGACCCCTTTATTTATAAATTTATTTATTTATATTTATTTATATATATAAGGTCCCCCACCATTCTTTGTAATATTCACTTCCAAAGATATCTGTCAGGGCTCCGCCCCCCTAGCTGTGGTGTTTTTGTTTTTTCCCTGTCCATGTGCTTTTTGTTTTTCCTTGTGTTCCAGCCCCGCCCCGCTCCCCGCCTGGTCCCCGCCCTCCTGATTGCCCCATTACCTTCACCTGCCTGCCTGCCCACCTGCATCCCATCTCCTCATCAGCCCAGCCCTATTTCTACCCTGCTTGTTCCTGTCTTGTTTGCCAGTTCGTCTCAGCGTTTTCGTACCTGTTTTGTTCCCGCAGTTTTTTGGATTTCTGTATTCTCCGTGCCTGACTCTGCCTGCCCTTCGTCTTCGTTTTCTGCCTGCCGTTTTGTCCCTTTGCCTGATCGTTTGCCTGCCCGGTTCCTGATCCTGCCTGCTTCTGTTATTGACCCTGTTTTTGTCCACGGACTGCCTTCCGGTTTTTGACCCTGCCTGCTTTTGGTTTCGCTACTTTCCTGCCGTCATTAATAAACCCGCCAGCAACCTGAAGCTCTCTTGGTCTGCGACTGAGTCCCTGCCTGAGTCCTTACAATATCATGTAGTGAGCCTTTCAGACATCTACAGTCTCATCTCTATAGGGAATTAAAGTTACAAAGAATTATTAGTGCACAAAAGGCTTGCCAAGCCCATACAGTGGGTCATTCACAGCCCCACAGAAATACTGTGTAATTATGCCAGAGCCATAAACTGTTACCATATCAATTGCACTCTTTGCTGGAAAGAGCCAAATCAGGAGCCATCCTAAGCAAAGAAAGAGCTCCAGTAAATACAATAATGGCAAAACCCATTTGTCTCTGAGTATCCATTTGTAAAATTATACTGAATTAAAATATATACATGCATATTCAAACAACCAGAAACAAAGGAGAAGGAATGTGTTTTAGTAAGGTATGCAGCAATACGATAATATTTGCTAGTGCAGTTGACAGTGGGCAATTTCATGCCTTTGAACAGTCTTAATGCTATCAGCCACCAGCGTTGGCACTACAGGCACAGGAGCTCGGCAATGAACCAATCTGTTCCAAGCAGTTTTTTTATTTGCATTTTTATAACAAGGTGTCATCTCTTTCTCTTTGAAGGATTTTGCCTGGTACACAAAGCAGGGATATTAGAACACAGAGAAACTTGATTACAAGCTGGAACAAACTGGATTTGTTAATACAGAGACTTGAAAACTAACAACATTTACAGGCATAATGCATTTTCTCCAGATTTCTTGTATACAGGCTGTTGCTCAGACATATACTGTATACTGTTATTTTGGGTGATCAAGGCTACAGTAAAGCTTCCAGGTAATGGTGTGCTCTGTGTGCTCCCACTCTCACACAATCCGTTCCTGGAAAACCAATCGTAAACTGCATTGTTGGAAATGAATATTATTTTAAAATAGTCACAATGTTATAATATGGGTTACATTACGGAAATTTAAAAAGGCTAAACAAATATGCAGTTAAATCAAACATTCACAAAATATTAATGCTGTACACTTATTAATTCACATTTAAATACACTTACATGCAAGGATCAGTAAAAATATTCAGTAGTGAAATAAGTAGAGAGAAGTGAGAGTGATAGTCTTTGGACAGGTGTTCATTAGCAGCATGACTGAGATAGCACAGGCATGCAAAGGAAAAAACAAATCAATCTTTGGCTCCTCTTCAGGAGCTCTCTGAATGGAAGTAACAAGCTTAATTAACGCAAGACAACACAGCAAAACAGAACAAAGTCCCCTAATGGAAAAAGCAAAATCTTTGTTGCATTTTTCAGACATTAATTTATTTTTATTTATTACATCTGGCTTCACTTCAGCATTTTGGCTGTTTTTCTTTCTTTTTTAAACAAATTTTATATGACAGGGCCCTGCACAGTACATGTGCTTTACAACTTACCTGTAGTTTATAGCTACACAGTGTTCCATAATACAAACAAAGGCATGTCATCTGGGGAGAATTTTGGGCTTTCTAATCACACATTGTAATTTCCCATAGAGAAAATATCAATGGCAACCATCTACTGTACTGTGAGCACATGCATCTATTTCTGTTTATTAGCCTCTTTTGTGCAACTATACTATACCATACATTTTATGCTGTACAGTTATATTTGACAAGATACATCTGTTCATTGTTACAAATTCAATTAACACTGATGTGATGTCTCTGTGATGTAGTGCGACATTTGGGTAACATTTTTTTTATAATTAATGGCATGGCTGGCCAGATCCTATAGACTATTCACTGAAATGGAACAGCAGCTTCCAACATGATACTACCAAAGACTAGACCTGTGCTAGAGCATAATATTTCATGACCAAAACAATGTGGCATTTAAAAAGCATACTGTTACTCAAATAGATGTCACACATAGCATTATTCAAACAAACAAACAATGTGTTCATTAAATTTCTGGTGCCTTCTTCCAATTTTGAAATCCTTCTCTAAGAAATGTCACTTATAACAACGTACCTTAAGACAAGATAAATATTCATATTGTGTACAACATCAGCCTGTGAAATTTTCATTTCGTAATGTGTTAGAGGGATCCTCACAATCATTTGGTGGTGAGGGTGAGACTAAGGGCACACTTCACAGGCCTCTTGCTACGATAGGATCACAGCCACTGAGGGGAGGTCAGATAGGTGCTAATGTTAGTGCAATTAACCTGCCAAAAAAGAGTCCTTGTTTTTTTTTTCTCAACAATTCAAATTTAAATTTTGTTTAGATAACTTACTTTCTAAACCTTCTCTTACAGTAGACTAATTCCCTAGTTACCCTATAAGTGTGAAGTCATTTCATTCATACAGAACCAAAGGACATATGCCATATACAATATGGCCTACATTATGGCCAATAACAGACAACAAAAACTTTCTTTCCTTTTCAGTGCATACTGAGAAATCGACTAATTACAATGTATCATAATATTGCAATGTGCTGTTGCTCAGTTTGTGTGCTCTGTCTACTGAGTCTCTGTCTACTATCAGCTGTGGGAATTCCTCACCAGAGCGATACAGGGACAAGCGGAGTTAGAAAAGCTGAATCACATTTGTGCAGACATACCTCATGAAATGACAGTAAGACTTTGGAATATGGCATAGCGCATCATCTTATTTTAAAACTGTATTAAACCTTCCAGTTGTTTTGCCATGAAATGAAACTGGAAATAGCACCTTTCCTTTGGAATCACAGCTGCTGCACCACCCACCACCTCTCCTGGGTCTGTGATTTTGTGATTTTTTTTTCATTGTTACATTATTACCATTTAACAGAGCAAATTACATAGTTTAACATTTTATCCATTTATACAGCTGGAAACTTACTGAGGCAGTTGTGGATTAACTACCTTGTCCAAGGGTACAACAGCAGTGCCCCAGCGAGGAATTGAACCAGCAACCTTCAGTTATAAGACCACTATGCCATACTGCTGCTTTATGATTTAATAAATATGTAATAAAGGACCAAGTCAGGTCAAAATGCTGCTGCTAATTACCTAGCTCACTATAAAGGTGCTATATTATTAGATTTATGCTCTGTCATGATACTCAGTGTGATAGAAAGATGTGCCATGGTGTCAGGTGTACAAAATACAAAATGACACCAAACTATACGAATATAATTGAACAGGCAGTTATGTCAATGCTAGTTCACTCAAAAGGAAAGCCCTCCCTCAGAATTAGACAAGCTAGTCATGGTACAGGGTGTGAACCAGGGGTTTGTGGGTAGGCCAACCAGGGATAGAAACAAAACTTCATTCAGATTTTCATCCAGCCATGTAACAGAGTAGCAAGCACAACTGTGTAGATGATGGAGAGTTAAGATTGCAGTAATCTACGACATAAATACGGGTGAACCAGAACAGAGGACAGACCAAAATAAATATCTGATTTTATTTATCATTTTTATTAACCAGTAACCATTTGATTTGCATTGTGCATCAGTATGCCTCCCACCCACTACACACACACACGCACACATACTCACACACACAGCTGAAGTCTTATTTTGCAACTGACTAAGAACACCACTCTAAATGAATGAGCTGTAGACATTAACCATACCATAGCCAGAAGCATCTGCATCTAACCTGCAAAGTGGGTCAAGGACCAATTTTATGTTTAACTCCATTACAGCTTCACTCAAGAAGACTTGCTCTAATATTCTGTAAATATATATATATATATATATATATATATTTACAGAAAAGCACAAATGATTCTGCTGGCCTTTCACTTTTTCTGGCTGGACGTTCCTGGAAGGACAGCGCCCGATTAAATGTGACAGTACGTAGAGTCAGCTAAGTTGGGCATAAGAGAGAGCAAGGAATCGTTCCACTGCTCAGCAGCAAACACACTATCCCACAGTCCCACACAACCCTCCAACTTATCAGCTGCCACCTCTGGCCCACAAATGAAATTTAAGATGCATAAAGCAAAAGCTAAAAAAAATGTCCTGCTGCAGTAAAAGGCTATTTTTACCTCTGATTAATACAAGGCACCAGAGGCAAAGGGGAAAAGCTGCAGTGTGCAATTTGTGAAAGCGATTTTATGTTTCGCCTGGTGCAAAACTGGAACGAAAGGGGCCACTCTCCCCTGCTCTGAGATGTCCTACCTCCTTCTGGCAGCTACACTTGACAGAGTTTATTTTAAACACACCATTTTGATTATTTATGCTCACTGTGTCCCTAGAGGTCCAAAGTGAGAGATCCGTTCCATCTCCTCCAACAGATGAGTTTCCTGTTGTCCCATCATAATATCTGTGGATGAAGGAAATGCTGAGCTAGTTGATGTATTGTCTGCAATAAGCATTAGGCATTTATAGAACAGGAAGAAGATTTGACACTCATTGTTTGAAAAAGACAAACAAATATGAATTTACAATGGAACTTGAACCTTAGATGTGCATGGATATCTGCTGGATATTTGTCCTTTGCAGCAATACTGCTGCTGGATGTGAAAAAGTGTTAAATGAAAAATGATTATTTTATGTTGGTGAAAGGCTTTATGTTTTGCTGCTTTTAGCACCTGGACAAATTCATTTGAAACTATACATAATCAAGCAAAGCTGTGTTTAAAATGGGATGTGAATTTCATGGACCTGTTCCAAACGTATATATGGACACTGCAAACCCTCCCAGTCCTTTCAAATCAAAAGCCTACACCCAAAAAGTATGGATCATTTGCAAGTGAAAGACATCTTTCTTCTAGCTTTTATTTCTGTAACTAGTGCACCACAAATGAGTCTGCATAGAAATAACTGCACCACAAGAGACCATCACCGTACTGTCTCATAAAGACTTTCAAAATTTAATTCATTTGTTGGTTGGAGTCAATGGTTTTGAAAAAGGGATTTGGTGGGGGGGGGGGGGGGGGGGGGGCACTTGTTGACTCATCACATGAAGCAAGCAATTGTGACATTTCCTGTGTATATTGAAAAAATAAGTACAGTTTGATTTCTATATAGCATTACGTATTGTGCCATGCTAGTTTGTTTTTTAAAACTGTTTGTTAGTAAAAAGAACAGTAATGAAATTTCTGGGTAAAGAAAAACTGCTCCTCTGTGTGTAGGGCCAATCCTGTCTAGTATGCAGTGCGATTTAAAATACATGATGAAGCTGTGATATAGTAACCGGTAATACATTCATACAGTATGTTGCTGTTACATTCCTTCTGGTCTTGTACGATTTAATGACATACATGTTCAAGGGATTATTACTGAAAAATATGCATTTGGCCCATCCTCTCATACATATAAATTACTACCCTTAGATTACAGGCATTGAGGTTTATGCATTAAAGATTATTGTGTCCCTGAACCTGGTGGATATGCAGAGATCCTTGTTTATACATACATTTATTTATGAGATTTTTCAGCAGCCTCACCATTTACTGTCAAAGAGGGTCACACTCACCAGAACACCCCCATTCCTCATTTTCATGTAGTTCATAAATGGTCATCACCATGGCATTATTATTAAAGCCAAACACCTGCCTAGTCTTCAGCAGAGAGTGAAGAACAGTTGATTGTGTGGCATACACAGGGATTAACTCTGGTTTTATTAAGTTAAAACATGAATTCTATAAAATTGCTGGCTTCCCAAATGTACTGGGTGCAATTGAGTATGCCTGCATTCCTTTGACCAACCCATTCCTCAATGAACATGAGTACAGTTGCCAAAATCACCTTATTAACATTGGCAGTACTTTTTCTTTTCATTTTGTTAATTCTGACCATGCCTAACATCTGTTCAGAAAACCAACCTTACTGCAAAACAAGCCATTGGGAATGTCTAAATTAATTATTTACCACCGTTCTCATATATATAACTGACATTCTTTACATGCACTGTTAAACTGAGAACATGACCACATGCAAATTGTCCCGAAAACACAGAGTAATTTGTGATTTCCAATGTGTCTATTAGTAAATTCACCCCTCGGACAGCTAGTTACCTGTTTTATAAATACACAGCACTGGAGTCAAGACACCCTGATTTATAAACCTTGTTATTTATTCATGCAGGCATTGCTTTCATTCAAACTGTATTAAAGTGGGTGCCTGCAGTATCTAAACTTTTTCAGCAGACTGTGAAGAAAACATGATATGTAAATGTTATCCTGAATTCAAAAATAACCAACAGAAAGGACCTGTTACACCATAAAGCAATGCATCAGGACGCAGATAGCACATGCATTTTGGCATGTGTCTGTACTAATAATGTACATTTTTAACCTGGCTTTAATGGATACAGTATGTGGTTTTTAAGTTACTTAATGCTGAAGATTTGCATCATTTAGTATCCATTAATGTGCTTCAGTGGACTTCCACTACTGTATTAAATCCTACAGTTAGGACAGCGATTAGCCAAGCAGGTATGAAACACAGTGGTCAAAAAGTGTTTGTGTAGTAGAAGCCAGCAATGTTTTCCAACAATTTCAATAACAAAGTGCATAAATGATGTATACTGTAATATTTCTGGAAGCTTTTCAATGTCTTGGTAACAATTGGTCTTCTGTCAACAGAAATATTATTCAAAACAAATGCAACAATTACAGCTGTTATTATGAGTGGACCATTTCAATAAAGTACATTTAGTGGACTCACTGTGCGGATTTGCTATGTTCAGGCTATTGTGGATGGGAGAAGTTATTCTGCGCATTCACAACGCCCACACAGTTCAGTGCACTGCAGGGAATGTTTACGGCATGTTCCCTCAGTTGTTTTTGTAGTGTAAATACAAACACAAATTCTTTGATAGCAGGTGGCACTGTTGGGAGGGAAAACCACTTGAAACACTGTGTTCCACCTTGGAGCACTCATCAATGATTTTATAGTGGTGGAGGGTCTGTGTGTTTGGCATCAAGCTCTAGGTGGATCAGTGTTTGGTAACATCCCTGTAGGGTTGTATTGCATGTCCTGACTGGGGGGGGGGGGGGCCACTCTCACTTGAATTTCTGCTTAGCCCCCGCCCACCTCCACCCGCTCAACAAGGAACATTGCAAACCCCAGTTTTTTTGAACAAAACATGGCCTTAACTACATGATTTGAAATGGGTGTTGTGTGTACATAGCACAAAGTTGCAACTTTATGCTTGGAGGGGACATGTCCTTCGGCGAGTCGTCAGAGCCAAAGTCGAAGAAGCAGATGGCAAACACTTGATGCTGAGTACAAATTATTGCTGTCTCCTTTCTGTTGCCTCTAAATGATCTTACACTGTCACATGTGACAACAGACAACCCCAGTCACATGCAAGCCTGGTTTTCTATCAAAAGCCATGTGCTTCCTCCTTTATATCTGACCCTCCACAATGGCATGACAATGAGGCCGTTGTGTTTACGGTTCATGCAGTGTACCCTTTTTAACCAGCCAGGATGCACCCTGTGTTTGAGAAGCCTCAAGAAGAAAACACCTAGCCTCTTTCCTGTAGCATTTTACAGCTGTAACAGAGAGATTCTGCGTGTGCAGGTCCACTGCTTGCTCCGTTTCAGTGCTCTTTCAAGTCTCGAGAATGGGAGCGCAGCTAATTTCCCACATTAAATCAAGCACATCTGCAAAAACGCTGCTGCTGCTCTTTTCCTGCTAGAGAGAAGCACTGGTCCATGTACACCTCATGGCCAACACCGTGTCTACACGAATAACTGTCCTCACTGGTGAAAGCACACAGTACCTGCATACTGCATTGGGGAAGTCACAGAGGGGTAATCTCCGCATTTGTACTTAACGGCTACAGCACATTCCTCGGCCTGTGCTGTGCCAAAACAAACATGCAGTTCAGGATCATTTATATAATTACCATTGATTTAATGTTGGATGGAGCAAATGGAGCTCTGTCCTTTGCTTAAGCCTGTTTAGCTCGTGTTCATGTTTGTTTTATGGGTTCTCTGGCAGAAATGCTTCGCTGACCATCCGGCATAGTCAAAGATAAGTACATGAGATTGATTATGGTGGATTTTTTTTTTTTTTCCTGAGAGAAACAGCGGACTCAGTACAGGCAATTCAGAATGAAGAGGCAGTTGCACAGTGCGGAGCAAAATATTCCACATTCTTCAGGCAACCTTGGTTTGATGATGCAGCTCACCACATTTTAGTTTAAATATGGACTGAATTGTTCACTTTGACAAAATGTGATCTTAGGAATTTCTGTAATGTTGCAGTATCGTTGCTGAATCAGTGCAGACAGTTACATACCTCTGAAAGGCCAGCTTTCGCACATATAAAGGGAAAAGTGCAAATCCCTTTGCATTGCGTTGCTCTGTGCAACCTGTCATTAAGAATGTGAATCTGGACTTGCTAATGATTTTTATTGGCCCCAATGTGTGTAGCTACATTTAGACGTGAACAGTGGAGGCAGGTAGCTTAGCTAGCAGTGTATACAGTAGTGTATAAGGTACAATTACAGAGAAAAGGTGTGCCTGTACACACACCCCTTTTAAAGACAATGATGATTGTGTGATGAATGCTGAGACAACCAACACACCTTACAGAGAGTGCTTAATGCCCTGATGATCAGATCTCTTCTTTGTAAATTTAAATTAGGCAGTCTGTTTTTTTTTAATGTGCTCAGTAAGGTTTTGGTGTGATGTCACAAATTTTATGGTGATGTCCAGGCAGCAATTTACTTATCTGCAAGAAGGTAAATTCCAGTCAGGAGTAACCTGTGAGGCAAAATGTATATAAGCCATTCTCCTTACAGGGCCTGTGGGAGAGAGTTGGAGCCTGAGACTGCAATAAGTCTGAGCTAGATTTTTTGTTTCCTTTTTGTTCTTGTTGGTACTGACTAGTGTTAGTGTGGTTTAACACTGTGTATCAGTTTGCATGATTTTTATGTGTATTTTTCCCCAACTCTGTACATATGTTTCACCTCTGAAACTGCACCTTGCTGTAATAAACACCAGCCTTGCACTGTATTTAGGACTCCTGTTTTTCCCTGCCACCTCTCTTGACTGTGTGTCCTACTCCCTTATGACACTTGGACATGCCTCCAAAGAAGGTTTTTTTTTTTTTTTTTGAAAACTTGGCTCAGTGTATACTGATGTCAGATGCTCTACGTTGATATAAGTCACTCTTTGTAAACTCCCCACAGAGCATGTTGTTCAATGAGAGGGGGGGGATTGAGTCAGGTAAGTAAGGCTAGGAATTAGACACCATGGCAGCATATCCTTGCCACAAGGAACTCCTTCCATTTTGCATGTTGCTTGGTTATCCCTCGAGTGTTCCAAGCAATTAGTGGACATTGTCTTAACTTAGCTTGAACTTTAACAAAATCCATGTTGCAGTCTGAATTCATCTTTACTGTTTGAAGACAAAATAAAATAGCTGCAGTTTATTTTTATAATTTCTCATAAAGGGCCTTACAATCCTGCTCCCTTTTCTGGGCATTACGGTAGCAGAGGGGTCGATAGAGGCTGTTTCAAAATGAAACTTGATCAATTATACCACGCTACACAGGCAAGGCGGATGAGAGTCCTCCAGAAAAGCTCAGCATATTACAGCTGTAGTATGAAGATTCAGATGAACATCCATATCTTGAGGTTGGTACTCTGCATCAAAATGCAACTATGCAACCCTTACAAGCAATATATTTGACTCTTAAACTTCAAATGTCTTTAAAACCTCCACCCTTTGAACAAAAAAATTCACATGAACTGTGTCACCATTGTTCCACAGAATTAGCTCTGCCCACCCCCCACCACCATACAAACACACACACATGCACGTGCGCACACACAATCAACTACTTCACCAAACTGTTAATGCACCTAGTCAAAGTCACATCCTTCAACATTGCTTTTTGTATCCTCCTCCTCCAAAACTACGAGCTCAAATATACAGAATGAACTTAATTCACCTCCATAGCACTCTTTTTACATTGTCACTGACAGTTTTATGCCTGAGCATTTCTCGTTCCATTTTTTTGGACGGGGGTCTGATTATAATGCTCCCTACACAGCTGTAAATTGGCTCCAAATGTGTGGCCTGTCTGGCAGTTCCAGCAGTTACTTTGTTCCCACTCTCACTCTAATGCACATTTCAGCTCCCAAGGCCTGGCCTTATTTACAGCTAATTTTATTTAACACCGCCTCTCCATTGTTAATGACACTTCTCTCTCCTTTCAGTTGTTGGGGGGTTAAAAGTGACTTCCGCTAGACTAAAAGTCTCTTGTTTTCAGAGATTTATGTTTTTTTTTTTGTTATTGAAGAACAGTTTGTTCTTGAATGAATCCAGTTTCATTCTCTTGACTATAGTCTTCATTATCTTCCCTTCCTTCTTTTGAATGCACAGAATATCAGAGAAATATATGGAAAACTTGATAAGGGACTGGAAAGGGATCTAGTATTCCCATAAACATTTATTTAACCCCTCCTCAAAAATCCATAAAGATTCCAAACCGTGGTAACATCATAGGTGATGACACAGACAGAGAATGTATGGAAGCAGGCTGAAAACATAATATATCAGACATCTTTTTCAAGACAAACAATTGTGTGGGAGCGGAAATTATCCTTCAGGTGGGGTATTTCCAATTAACACAATATGACACAGAGACACAGAGACAATGTTGGTGAAAGGTTTTTATAGTGTGGCGTTACCTCAGTCAATGGAGTGTGTATAACAGCAACCTTACTGTTCCTTGCCTCACCTGATAATAACTGTTCCTTTGATTGATATGGTCAGAGAGGGATGAGGGACACCTTCTCAGAGGCCTCTTATTGCCTATCACTGCAGCAAGAGGTGGCAAAATCATTCAGCAGCCTACCAAAGTTTGAAAACAATGGGGGAGGAGCAACTTTTGGACTATGTTATCACCATCAATGAGAAAACACAGAAATTTGAATCTAAAGGGGGAAGAACTTCTCTCAGAGGAAGATGTCACCACATGTAAAGTCTTGCAGCAAATAAACAATGCAGCCAGTCATATTTGATGTAGAAGAAATGGATGCACCAACACCAGCAGGTATAGATGCTGTATTATTTATATATAAATATCTAATAATGATCTTTACATCACAAATGATCTTTACATCACAAAAGCTGTAGAAATGTGTGACTTCCTAAAAAGTGAAGGTGCATGACAGGCATCTTTAAATAAATAAACATATTTATTTGCCATCTTTGTATTCTTTGATTTCAGCTCTATTTTGCCTTTTGCGACAGAAGTGAAGTCAGCTCTGGGGGGACTGTCACTCGCAGCTGTGATGGGCACAATAAAAGGTAATGACACAATGCACCATGTAAGATCTTTAAAACTCTTCTAAAATGTTATGACACAGTCATGACAGTTAGAGCCTGTTGATATAAAAAAAGCTGAAAAGGAACTAATGAAAAAGACCAGCCATTTTTTTTGTAATTTAGCTATGGTTCATGAGCTGTTTATACTCTGAACTCTAATTAGATCCACTCTGTGCTGTTGCAATCTGCCAAGCGCGTGTCCAAACTCACTTGGGAAGTAGTCTCTAAAATCTTTGCAAAAATGGACAGTGCCTCCAGGGTGGGTATGAATTTCAGTGTTGATGTCGCAGAAGGATGTGCTGAGTATATTTCTGCACCACCTACCCAAAAGTGTAATTACTGAATTCAGACAGTGCATATAACATGTCAGATAGCTGTTAATTGTCTGTTCTTTTCAGGCAGAAAGTCGTACAGAGTAACATTTGACTTCATGATTCCATCAGTATTTTCCGGCTCTGTCCTCATGTCTACTTCATACCTACCTGCCTTGCTCTGCTTGATCGAGTCTTGAAAATGTTCTTGAGGTTTAAATCAGTGCCCGGAATCATAAAAACCCCATAGACACTAATGAATTACAAATGACACCTCACACATATGAGCAGGCAAACATACACACACATGCACATTCTCACTCACACAATCAATCGATCAATCATGACCAATCCAGCGTTAACCCTTACAGCTGAGAAACTGGCAGCCAACATTTTCAGGGTATTCCTACGTGCGTATCAACAACACAGTGGCAGAAGGGGGAAGTTGCAATTCTGTGTCCTAGCGTAGCGTGGTTTAGAACCTACTTTCAAACAGCGGCAAAAGTTTCTTGTAATGTCACATTGACAGTCGCCTCTCCGAACCTGTAGGACTGGCCAACGATCTGCTGTGATGTGTTTGCACCTGCCAGGGAGTGAAATGTGACAGCCAGCCACTCTGTAGGTGTCACTGGCATTAAAAGCTGTGATTCCCGCTGTGTTGCTGGCATTCACAGCTCCTCGCAGCAAGCCATCAAAGCTCCCTTTTTTTTTTTAGACTCAAGACGGCTGGACACGAATCTCATAGTCAAAAGCTCGAATTTTGCAAAACCAAGAAATTAAATTCATTGAGTCTAATCCTGCTCACCATACATGACATCTGCACTCTCTTTTTGATTCTTCACAGTTCCTCCACAGCAGGCAGAACTTCACACAGCAGCTCAAATGCTGTTGCATGAATCTTACCTTAATCAAAATAAAATGGCAAAATAAACAAAAAAACAAAATAATGTTTCTCTTAAAGTGAACTTTAAAGTAAACTTTTGACATATCTTGTCACATGTATGTATATCAGATATCCTTATGTGTGTCTGCATAGCATGAATCTTTATGCTGAACCTGTGCGTGTAAAGAGCAAAGGGTGCTATATCCAATAAAAACCTGATTTATGGATTGACCGGGATGGATGTGGTTAAATGGGAGTTCACTTGAATGAAGTATAAATGAAGCCTGAATGCTGTGAATGGCCACCTACTGTAACGGACATTTGCATTTTCATCACAACCTTGGAGAGAAGAGAAGGCTGCGGACTTTCCCCTTTCTCATGATGCCATTTAGAAGATGGTAGCCATTGAAATGGGACACAGACTGCATAAGTTAAGTCTAAATCTTCATGAAAGCTGTGATGTGCCTTTTATTGTGTGTTTTTTTTCTTTCTTTGTAAAAGAGTCATCTATACGTATGTAGTAAAATCATGAAATGTCAAGGTCATGCAAAATTTCTGTAATGAGCAGCACGTAGGGTTTGAGAGCTTGTGGGTGGGAACAGATTCAAGAAGAAATACAGTATGCACCATAATTCAATTCAAAACTCCCAATCCTTATGCCATACGCACATAATTTACACTCAGCATGCATCTCAGCACTCAGATGCATTCAAAGAAACCATACTGGGTATATTAGCATTTTTTAATACTATGCAGTGCCATTAAAATTGTTCCATTTTATTCATATGGCTTCACAGGAAATTGTCAGGATGGGAGAATACACTAAATCTCAAACTTACTGGAATGTTTCCTTCCCGTACCTTAGCCTTGCTTTTCTGAAATCCTGTGTTTCCTGCCTTACAATGAATACGGATGCTGTGTTACTCTTGGTTTAGGTGGATTAACCATAAAGCATCTTTCTCTTTTTCTCCCTTTCAATTTTATGCAATTATTCTAATGTCATAGCCTGATGTGAAATTGAATTGTCTTGCATGTGTTTGTTTCAATAAGGAAGTCGAATGTGACCAACAGAACTTTATAAACATGACAATTCACATAGAAAAATGTGATTGACTGATTGATAACGACCACAATGCAGCAAGTCAACAATGTAGCTTCCTTTTAGCATTTTGGAAAAGTTTCAAATAACCATCAGTTCATAGTCCCCAGCCTTCCCTTCTCCATATGCACTGTCTCCTAAACAACAGCTTCCTAATTTGCTTTGCTTTTTAATTTCCTTCCTCCTGCAATGAAAAAAAAAACAGATGAATTTGTAAACAGCTGTCTCTTGGATTTATGCCTCTGCGCTTTGATGTAACCCAAGGTGATGTCAATGGGATGGATATTACTTAGCTAAAAAAATAAATCACAATGACAGGGTCTTTCTTTTGGCCATGTGCTCCTGGACACTAATGCATCTAATTGCGTATAGCTAACCACTCCAGTCCCCTCTGCCTGGATGAGAAAAATGACAGGCTTCCTTGCAGAAACCGATTTCACATGTTTGTTTTACTAATGTTCAGCCATGCGTTTTCTCAAGTTATAATTTTCCTTGCGACAAGCTGAAGCCAGTATAGATTTGTGCCAAAGATTAATTTCCTTTAATCTGTTTTATTTACATTATCATGATGGGAAGGTAGGCAAAAACAGCAATTCTTCACTGGTGGAGATATTGATCTCTAAATCGTGTGCTTCAGAGCCCTTAAGATATTGAGGACAAAGGCATTCACAACTACTTGGTGAGAAATCAGTTTCCTTCCTCTAACACTGCTAAAATGTATACCTACTAAGGTGGAATGCTTGCAGAAACATTCAGATTTCTGTCAACCTCAGTATAAGCTCCCCTCCCCTCCCCTCCCTTCCCCTCCTACTGTGACTGCTACATCACATAATAGTGTATGAAACATAGGAAATGGTAAACGCTGCATCTGTTTTCCACAGAGGGCATGAGAGACACGCACAGAGTGAGCAACAGAGAAGGACCTAGGGAGAGGAGGAGATGAGGTCACTGCTATGTTCGGTACTCCTTGTGAATCGTCATGCAGCAGGGAGCTGTTACCCCCTCACTTCAGCAGTGAGGGAGGGAGACACTCTCAAACTACAAAGTAACCTACCTCTTTCATGTATTTTCAGGACTAGTTCAGTAATCAGGAATATGTCTTCGGTTCTTTTTACTTAGGTAGCAAGGTTTTCATTCTCATGATACACCATTGCTGTAGTAACAAATGGTGTTGCTAGTTGAAACTGCGTATGTGTCATTGTGTTAGTAAAAAACAACTGGTTTAGAGCAGAGTCATTTGCAGCGTAGCATGTAGTACCGATCTGCAGAGGAACATTCAAACCAACAGCATGAAAGTGTGCAAAATGCGGAAAGGACAGGTAATGCATGAGCAGTGCAATGCTTTTCCACCCATATTCAGGCAAAGCGAAATGCCAGGCTGCAATCCAAACACCCCAAAGGAGGAACCTCCCGCTCAGAGCAGTGACAAGGGAGTCTCTATGGAGCAGGCAGATAAGCGCTCTGCCAGCGTAGATCCACACACTCACTTTGAGGACAAGCACGCAGACAGAGGAGAGCATCAGGTGTATCATGTTGTGTTAAACCAGCACTGAAAGAACGGTCTGTAACCCCAGCCTGCAGAAGCAAAGCAGTGTAATGCAACTCAACATACATACATGCACAGAACATGCAACTGTTGTTTATCTTTTATATTTTTTTGCCTTGTTTTGCATTTATGTGTGTATTTAAGATTCAGTTTTCAGTAATTAGTAAGTAGTAATTATTAAATAGTAAGTATTTTTTAATCCACTTGCCTGTTCAGCATTATGGGAATGAACCCAGAGGGAAAGAGTTTAATCTGAAACACCAAAAACTCTTGTCTGTGATTCTTACGGGGTGGATTTATGAATGTGTGGTTAGTCAAATCAAACACGTCTCAAGCACTGTTTTATGTGCACACAAAACCATCTCAGGCACCTTATAAAAGGCTTGTAAATGTCTAACCATTTAAAAAAAAGAGTTAGAAATTCAGTTTGAATGGCAGGTTTTAAGAAAATATGTAAACCTTAGATACAGTCAGATGTCCTCTTCATTAATGTAAGAACACGGTACAGGCTGCTAAGTTTAAAACAGCCTGTCTTATGATATTTTAGTGGTGTAAAAAAAACAACAGATGTGCCTGCTGCAGATAAGTACTTTGCTAAATACCTGACAAATGAAAATACAAAGTGGCGAACTTTAAAAAGAAAACTGAAATATATATTTATATCCTTATTATATGTAACAGTTTCCCTAAGGAAAAGTAGTCACCTTGGAGCAGCATTTTTATAGTCCATTTAAACATTATGTAATTAAAGCATTACATATGATGATGATTTATGAAGTACTTATAGTCATACACATTGTTGAACTGAAAATATCTTTTGATATTATCAAACTTTTACACATCCTTAAATGAGCACTAGTAGAAAGGAAGAGGTTGACCTGACGTAATCACATCTAAACCATTAGGCCAGACATACCTCCTTTCTACCAGTGACTCGCCTTATCAGGTCTTCCATGTTGATTAATGTGCTGGATGATAATATCAATCTACATATTTTACCAGTCCTTCACACATTGTCTGTGATGGAGAAATCCTCTTATTCCTCTGTGGGGTCCATCAAGGCGAATGTAATGGAAGTCAGATAAATGCTTATCTCTGAAATTAAGACAGCCAGCAACAGAGGTCATTGAACCTGGAGGTGTACTGTTACATAAATGTGGGAGCGTCTCCATTTTCAGATCACAAGAAAGAGCTTTTGGAGAGGGAAAACCCTGGGGTAACAGCAAATCTATATTCCATTACCATAGCATTCCAACGATAACGGCAACAAGCCATAAAGCATGGCTTGACTCCTTTTTCACATGTACTACAAGGTCCATTGTACCTGGACTAGCAGAAAAATTAAACTGCTTTCCTTTATTTTCTGTGAGAACTGAAATGCAGACTGGGCTTTGGGCGCAGTAAGAAAACCTGAAAAGCTCCACTGGTACTGGTCCACAAGGTAAGAAATCTAAGGGAGCTGTATGGCACAGTGGTAATAAGAAGCAGAGCTGTGACGGAGTGCCATCACTATGGTTGAGTATGCGCTCTGACTGCCATACCAACGACCCTGGTTCTTTGGCATCGCGGTCAACGTCGCATGGTTGGTACCCTGTAGACCTGGGTTCAAGGCCGGGTGGGGTGACTGCTCTTGCCCTTCACTACAGGAGCTCATAACCAAAAGGGTGCTAGTTCAATTCCCCGATGGGGCACTACTGTTGTACCCTTGGGCCTGAATAAATATCCAGCTGCATAAATGGATAAAATCGAAAATCGTTCTGGATAAGAGCATCTGCTACATCACAATAATGTAATGTAAAGAAATCTAAACGATATTAAAAAAATAAAAAAAAAAACCTAAGAGACAACCGCATCCCATATATCAAGCAAGGATGCAAGGCTGTGTAATAAAACACATTGCTGTCTCAAATTGCCATTATATTAAAAAAAGAAGATTTAACAATATGGTAGTTGAACACTGCTAGATATACAGACAATCAACAATGGCCCTGGAAGTGGAGGGAAGTACTTGGTTAACTGGTGGTGGAATGCTACACAGCCAACCTAGAGTTTCCTCATGGTCCTAAATTCACACTAGTAACAATCCTTTAGAATTACATGAAGCAAAATCAAGAAGCACCGGTATATCCAACTTCAGATTACTTCACTCAATAATAATAAAAAAGCCTATAGACTCTAATAAAATAAATAAAATCTTAGCCTATAGACTCACAAGTAGCTCAATTGCCAAGGTGTTTGCTTGTACCCCAGGTTTGATCCAGGGGTGTGGAGTTGTTGTGCAATTCTGTTTGCCTGGCTGCAGCATTATCAATTAATAATACACATTAACCTTGTAAATGTCTCACTTCTGTCACATCTTGATCTTCACGTCAAAGTGGTCGTTGCTCCTCTAAAAGGTGATCTTGGTGTAGCCACTGCATTTAGTGCCGTTGTATTAAACGGATGTAATTAGATTTTTTTTGAAAATTTTTTTTCTTTTCATTTTTCTGTTTTGTATTCGCATTAAGTCATTAGTAAATGCAGTCATATACAGTTCTGTCATTTCCCACCAAAACTGGCACTGGGACATTGAGTGGGCCTTTACAATTGATACACTGCTTTTATACCTATGGGCAAGGTGCTTCACCTCAGTGAATATTCAACTGTATAAAGAGATAATATGTAAAAAACATGTACTACTACAACTACTACTACTCCTTCTACTACTACTAATAATAATAATAATAATAACAAACGGAAGCTGTTCGAGTGTCTGCTAAAGAAAATGTAATGTAACAACAGAAAATGAAAAAGGACAAACAACAAACACTGTGATGTTAAAAGGCACTAGTAGTAATAGTAATAGTTATTTCAGTCCTTATTAACAATTTTACAAAAGGAAAACAACAAATATTGACCGAAAAGGTATAGGCTGAAGCTTTAGCTTATTATATCTACCCTTTTTTTAGGAAACATGTTCTGATAGGCAACCCTTTCTCTACTGGGTTTAGGCTATACAAAGACAAAACAAAACAGAAGCAAAAACGTTCCAACAACAAAAGTTCCAAACGATTCATACACAATACTGATCATATCTCAGTTATATATTTGTTTCCCACCTTATTTTTAAACATTTTTTTTTTAATTCGCAAAGTGAGCTACTATTCCACAAGTTTACCCCTTTGACAGATATACATCTATTTTTTTATATTTGTTCTCAACTTTGTTTATTTAAATATACATATTCCCCTAAATTCATATTGGCTCTCTCTAATTTCAAACAACCTCTGAATACAGTTAAGCAGTAAATCATTTTGTGCTTTGTACATTATCTGTGCAGTTTTAAGATCAAATAGATCACAAAATTTTAAAGTATGTAAGTTAGTAAATAATGCGTTGGTTGGTTCATAATAATCCGATCAACTTACAATTCTTATGGCTCTCTCCTATAGCATGAAAATTAGATTTGTGTTGGTTTTGTATGTTTCCCCATATCTCCACACGGTAGGTAATGTAATGTATGGAACTATGAGAGAACAATACAGTATATATACTGATTTCTGATTCAAGATATTTTTGTTTTATTTAATATTGCAATGGTTTTAGACATTTTTGTTTTTACATTATTTATATGTGGTTTCCAACATAATTTATGATCAATTATTACGCTCAGAAATGTATTTTCATACACTCTTTCTATTCCAACATCATTGATCATAATTTTAGCTTGATTATCGATTTGCTGATTACCAAATAACTTTGTTTTGCTTAAATTCAATGATAACTTAATATCAAACCATTACTTTAATGTTTTCAATTCCCTTTCTACTGTATTCAGAAGTCGTTCCAAACTTTTCCTGGAACAATATAAATTAATGTCATCAGCAAATAAAACAAATTTTAACAATTTAGACACTTTACAAATATCACTTATATACAATAATAAACAGTTTAGGGCCTAGCACTGAACCTTGCAGAACCCCACAAGTGACCTTCAGCAAATCAGATTTGACTTTATTTATTTGGACATATTGATATCTGTCATCAAGGTAACTTCTTAGCCATGATTATGAGTGTTAGACCTATGTTCTTTTTTCATCTTAAAAAATCTTGAAAAATGGCAAAAACAAGAAGGTGGTCACATGTCATTTATAAGTAGTCCACCTACTATTTTGCTTTCGATTTTGTTTGTGAATATGTTGTCTATCAATGTATCAGTGTCTGTTGTGATTCTGCTTGGTTTTATAATCACAGGAAATAGGCTGTTGCTGTACATTGTATTAATAAAGTCTGTTGTCCCTATGTGATCATTTGGGTTTAACAAATCAATATTAAAATTACCACATACAATTAGCACCTTTTTGTCATTCAATTTATCAAACATACCAGCTAATTTATCCTTGAATGTATCAAGGCAGGTTCCTGGTGTTCTATATACACAGCTAATAATTATATTTTTAGATTTTTCAACATCAATTTCTATAGTTAAGCATTCCAAAATAAACATTCATTTGGCAATTGTGTAACGAATATCTCAGTTTGGCTGAACCAGGTTCCTAGATACCAAATATGGGCATAGCAGCACAAACGACTGGCTTGTGAGTTTATTTGAATTTTCCTTTATTTGACAAATGAGAACCTGTTTGTTTGTGTTTTATATTAGCTGGGGGATAATCAGCAGCTTACATTGTTTCTATGACAATTTTGTTTAAATCTAAATACTGACAGGAAAAAAAAATGTGATGAAAACTTACGAAAGGTGCTGGGGAGAATACTTTGATATTCAGTGGTTTGAAGTTTTCTTATTGAAGACATTTTCAGATTTTCATGCACAAACAAATGCCTGGTGTAAAAATATGAATGTGCCTCTCCTGTAAAAATTTACTTTAATTCTCCAGAGATGTGGAACACATTATTAATATGCATGATTGTCTGGCTGCATAAACAGTGTTCAATTGCTAAAGATCAAATAGAGTGACATAAAAAAAATCTCCTTCAACTTTTTCAACAGACATCCTGAACACAGGTGTAACAAAGTGTATCCCTACACCATGCCCAGAGCTCCTGAGGGTCCCTAAGCATCTGTAAAGCATATTGTTTCATGTCTTATGTTTGTGTATGAAGCTGGACACAGGAAGAGGGCTCTGTAGCTGGTGATGTGATTGGATCTGACATCATGGTGGAGTGTTTAGATTACTAACACAAACTTATTTTTAATTCAATTATTGAGATTTTGCAAACCATGTAGATCCTTCACCTGAATGGATATTTTTTACTTGAGATGTTTTATTGTAATTGTACTATGAACTCTGAATATTTACAGACAGATTGAAAGCATGACTTGACGTGAGTATGGCTACCAATTAAATCATTTTCACACGTGTCTCAATACCATGTCCACTTTTTCAAAACACTTAACACATTGACCATATCAGTAGACTATGTGAACTAAACTGTGTATACTTTTGCATTGCTTTAATACAAAATGCAATCACCACTTCTTCCGAAATTCATGAATACCTCTCTCAGTCAATGTTCACCACCAGCAAAATTCTGTACAACTACAACAAAATTGCAGACATTCAGATACTCTGTTCAAAACAGTTAACTTTCAGTTCAAAGCCTAACAAAATTTAGGTCACTGTAGATGGCAATATGCTGCATTTTGGCAGACAAATGAGCTATATGCTTGAAATAAACCAGATTATTCTGATTTTAGCAGAAAGTTTATTCAGTTTTTTTGTTTGCAGCCTTGTTACCATCTATACAAAAGTGGCCATATTTGCATTGAAATGTACATGTAGGCACATACAGATGTAGTTGTCGCTGAAGAGATTTTTCCACTATTACTGCTGTATATGTAAGTCATGGGCTATCAGTGAGAGAAAGTGACACAAGAATACAACTACAGTAAATTTACTGCACTCAATAGTGGTATCTACAGTATTGTGACAGGCAAAACAACAGATCAAAAAGTTTGTTCTTGGTGTCATGATAGCTGCTTGGCTTCAAATATTTATGGGGGTGGGGGATTGTAGGGGTGGAAAAGATATGCTGAAGATTTTTTTCTAAAGGTTCAAGGCAAGGGAGGATGTTGCAGTAAATGTGAAATTCATAAACATTTGAGGCATATTGCAGCATTTCAGATTTATTTGATTGGTATTACAATATGTACTGTAAACCTTACTTTTTTTTGCAATGCAGCACTAATAAAACAGAGGATACGGCAATGAATAATATATGCATTTTGCAATGCTTCAAGTTGTTTCTGTTTTTTTAGTCCATTGTATTTTGAGTGACAAAGTAGTCTTGCTGGGAGAGAACATTTGCTATAGTTATGGCAGCATGAGTCACTTTTGGGTGAATTATGAAGTATTTTGGTGGTTGTAGTGCATTTTGCACAAAAGATTAACTGATGTGCTCATATGTATGGTTGTTAAGCACACTGTGTTAAGAGTTTTGAAAAAGTGGGCATGGTATTGGCCTCAGTATGAAAATGGTTGTAAAAAACTGGCTGAGAAAAGTGTCTGTGTTATGTTTTATGTTAAATGCAAGAATGTTCTGCTGGAACTGTTTCTCTTGGTAATGGTTCCTCAGGAATTGCCCACCCGAACATAAAATAGCACAATGTTTCTGGGGGTGTATTCCTACCCAAGTGGCATAGTCTACCTGTGGATTAACAGCAAGGTGTGATTCTGTTTCCACCATTTGCTCCAACCTTCACACACTTGCAAGGAAAAAAAAATCTCTCCATCCAAGCTGAGTCAATAGAAACTGTTGGCTCCTATATATCCCTTGTTCCACAATTTTTTGAATAGTTAGTCTAAGGACAGGTATTTGTCAGTCCATCCATCTGAAGATCAAAGGTTGCCCCCTCCATTAGCAGCTTTGATACTAACAGAAGATGTCCTGGTTTTGCAGCTCTGTGTAATGCCAAGAGGTCAGGTTTCGGCACTTCAGGGAATTGAGTATACCATCATGCTGCGGATGAAACTAATATGACAACCCGTTTGTGGTAAGGAAACCTGTAATGATTCAATTAGCTTTGCGATCCATAAACCATGAACGCAGTGTGTCCCTGGGAGAGGTTTTCTTGTTTCCCATGATGTGCCGTCAGTTAATGCAGCATCAGATGCAGTCACCAACACATTCATTTCACAGTGAAATGAGCTTGGCTGTGACAGGGTAATCCATCTGTACACATGTCCACTTGTTCAGGTTGGCAAACACCCAAGTGACAGATTCAAGGAAGTGAATTTCATGAATTGGAAAGATGCGTAAACATAGAAGTATAATGGCTGAGTTTACGATGATAGGCATGTTGACGGAGCTCATTCTTTCTCTGCGTATGCGTGTGCACACATGTGTGCAAGTCTGCATTTCTGTGTTGATTGATAAATAATAATCCTCCGTTGTCTGAGCTGCTATTTAAGAATAATGAAATTTCCGTATGTAGTGAGTCGTAACATTCTATATGTTCCACGTTGTGCACTCAAAACTAATTGAACAGTATGATTAACAAGGACAAGTATATTTTCTACATGAATGAAAAAGGGTAGAGACACTCCCAAAAAGACTTGATTCTATAGAGACATCAATTCAATAAAAGAAAGACTCATGCCATGCCAGCACTCTGAAATGTCAAACTAATTTTACCTGTAGAGTCCAAAGCAAAGCAACAAAAATGCTACTCATTTCATTGCCAATGATAAAATCACACAGTAAATGAATGGTGCTTATGAGATGGATTTATAAAGGTTTTGCTAGTTTATTTACATTTGTGCTTTGTCTTTTTGCAGATGCTTTTATCTAGAGCAACTGACTGTACAAAGACTGACTACTGACCATTAACAGACATGTGTCAGCCTTCATACAGTGTAATGATAACTAGTGCATCTGTACATAAGTGCATTACAACAGCCTACAGCGGTACTACAACAGGACCAAAGACAGTAATGTAAGGGTAAAATAACAGAAATGACAGAAGGTGTGTTATGCTTAAGTAAGGAAGCCAAGGCACCATCTGAAAAGGAATGTCTTCAGAATGAAATGGAACACAAACTGTCACTCCACTGTTCTGACTGCCACAGGTAGCTCATTCCACAACAGTAGGGCCAGAGCAGACGGGCTGGGATGTGTGACTGCTAGGGGAGCATGGAGAAGGGGCAGCCAGACTTCCAGACGCTGCAGAACAGAGTGACCTGACTAATGTGTACTACAGGGTTTGAATCGTGGATTGAAGGTGAGGGGAGCCATTACCCTCGTCAACCAGTAGGCTAACAAGTGAAAATCATACCTCATACAAACATATTCTCCCAAAACCATCTTATTGGCCCTCTAAAATTGGTTGTAAATGTAAAATCATTTCAAAAGTTAGAAATTCAGTTTGGATGTCAGGTTTGTAAGAAAATACACAAAGCTGAAGAAGGCAGAATAAATTTATTTTCCAAATGTGCACACTATGAAAGCTCTTCAGTTTAAAAAAAGGTTTTCTGCTCACATTTCAGCTTTTTAAAATGACAAAGAAAAACAGATGTGTCTGCTGCAGATCAGTGCTTTGTTAAGTATCTTGTAATTGAAGTGCAACATAACAAGAGAAAAAATGGAACAGAGAAAAATTATATCCGCTTTATGCGAAATGTTTCTCAAGAAAACTGGCACTATGAAGTAATATTTTTGAGTCCATTTCTACATGTTTCATGCTCTCGTAATTAAAATATCTTTAAAAAAATCTTTCAGCATCATCTTATTTTTATATATTCTTAAAAGAAATGGGGCTTGTAAAATAACCAAACCGCTCATAAGATATATGAGCTCATCAAAATTATAGTTTAACCATTTCTCATTTTTGCAAGTGAATAGCCAGTGAGAGCCATTGTATAGATTATTGGGCTAATTGATGAAATCCGTCTATACGTCTTCTCAGTCTTTTGTTTTTTAGATGGGATGGGGAAATTCTTTTTCTCTATGGGGTCCATCAAGACAAATGTGATGAGGATTAATGCTTATATCTATAATTTAGACAGCTGACCATAGATGATATTGAACCTGCTGGCTTATTGTTGCCTAAACACAGCAGTTGCAAAATTACAAAGAATGCAGTAAATCCACAGTAATAACTAACTAATAACTATAGTCACAGTATAATCCAGGTTAATATAGTACAGATGGTGATGTAAGGGTTAATAACGTGAGATTGGCATGCCAATAGAGTAGGAAAAGTATGGCCATGGTGATGGTTAAAAAGGTTTTAGATTTTGGTTAGTTAAAGCTAGTCCACATCCGCACTATCTGTCTACTTTAAAACTGAAAACCTTATCACCCTCTGCACCTATGTGACCACCTCTCAACCCCTATCAATCCTCCTGGTTTTCATTCATCTGTGGGCACCACAATCACATTCAATCCCTTCCCATCCAAATTACTGGCACTTTTTCAGGGTTGGTTCCAACCAGAGCTGGTTGGCAGGATCAGTTCCATTTTACAGTGAGACAAATGCTTGTGTGCAAAAGCTTTCCAAAACTTTGGAAACTGCTTGGACACTCTCTCAGTGCATTGTTTTTTCCTTTTGAACACTAACAAAATTCCTTTCACCTTTAGTGTGTTTTTTTTAGCTATCAACCCTCCCAACTGTCTTCATGAATCTGGGTGTCCTGTTGACCCCTGAGAACCCTGTCAGGCTGACTGCGTCCCCCAGATTTTTCTGGCATCAAATTAGGAACTGTCGCTTTCCCAGCATAATCGAGGCAAGCTCGCAGGAAATCACTTTGCTCTCTGTGGTGCACTGCAGTTTGCTTGTTCATTGTCATAGTCAATGAATGAGTACTTTTTGTTTTCATGCAGAATTGCATTAAACAGAAGAGTGGCATTCTGATTCATCCAACCTCAGACACCATCTGAAAATTTGTCTGAAATCACTAGTGAATGCTTAATGAAACATGTTGACCTATAATGCTTATACAGTAATATCCTGTGTTGAAAACTGCAGTAAAATGCTGCCGTGGAAGGATGCATTTGATAAAGTGAAAAAGACACACAAGCACAGCAACAGCTATGAATTACTAGGCAATAAGGTTTTATTACTTTGAGAGAATCTGCTTGGTGTTCCACAGTAAATTATTGCATACCGTGTTAAGGTCAGCCTCCACCCTGGCACATCAAGTTCAAGAGGTGGTGATGGAAAAAGTGATCATTACGTGGGCGATCATCATCTGGGACTGCGCTACAAAACTACAGTCTGTGGAAGTATTAATTTACTGCTAATTTACGGCATTCAACTGAGTCACCAATGTTTGAATTCAACTGAGTGAATTCAAACATTTGTGCTACCCATATAATTGTAGCTGATTGCATGGATAGTAAGCGGAGTCTGTCATCCATGATGTCATGCAAATGTGGACAACAAACATTAAACAGCAGTGTCTTTTCAGAGCTGCTTTTCGATAATCCATTACAGTCAGAAGTACGGTGAGTTTCTGAAATGACCATCGCTGTTAAATGATGTCCTTCTCTGTTTTTTGATACATGGTTATTGCAATGAGAGGAGTGAAGACAGGCTGTAGCCAGTGGACCTGAAGTCGCAGCTGGGACTAATGTTGATTGGATCATAGCCAATCACAGGTAGGCAGGCTGGCAGTGCTGTCACCCCTCCATTCATAGACCTGGCAGCTCTCAGAAAACTGAGAGGGTTAAAAAAAACACTTTGATAAAATCAGCATGGATACAAAAAACAATCCCACAGCAAATTGACTGATGGGAGGGACGCATTAAATGAAGAAAGTGAATTGGCAGATTAAATCCATGCACAATGAGGATTGTGCCTTGCATGCTATGAAAATATGCAAAATATTGATTCCCTGCCTTTCTCAACAGTGATAAGGAAAATTAGCTTTTCTCTCCTTATTCTTTTTAATAGGATTCCAGGAGGCCGCGATTGCCTCCCTTGCTACAAATGTAGAGTCTCATTATCTAACCTGTGTTTCTTTTCTTCGGTTCCTTTAGTCTTTGCTAGGTGAGCACATCAAAGTGATTAAGGAGCCGTCCTCCTGTCTCCGCCTAAGCCAGCTTTATGGGGCTGTGTGTTATCGCACCCTGAACATAGCCATGGGTTCTCTCTCCGCCTCATTGATAACACGGGCGTCCCGAAACGAGGGCTGCATCATGGGTAGCCATGCACCGCCTTGCACAGAGGCTCAGGGGAGGTGTGAGGGTGAGCTGTCAAACAGCTCTGGGGGTTCCTAGTGGCTCAATAGGCAAGGCCTTCACTTGGGGCGTAGGGTAAGATCTACAGCAGTCATATCATTTGCTCACAATAATGTTGATCCCATAGGGGCAGAACAGGTACGATTTATTTGCCCACAGTTCCATGCATCTTTCACCTGGAAGGGACGCAACAAAGGAACACAGTAGAACATCTTTCTATCTATTACATGTACATCACTAATTCTTCTAAGATATCAGGGCTCAGTAGGGATCTTTCCAGATCTAATCTCTTTAGAATAGTTTCATAAATGCATCACAAGTAAATGACATGCTTTCTGAAGAGTGACAAAACAAGTTATGTGAATTCTATTGTGAAATGAGACATTGCACATTATAAGGTCAGTCCTCTCACCAAAATTCATGCATAAATCGTGAATAATTTAAAAAGAAGAGGATATGAAAGTGTTTCATGCTTCAACAAAGCTTTAGAAATGCACTGCATAAAGTGAAAACAACATTGTTGATGGTACTTAAAGGTTCTTAAACTGTTCCTTCAATCAATCTTAGACTCAACCACATGTCGGATCAAACATCTGTTCAGAACCTGCTTTGTTTCAGTAAATTATTTTGCTCAAAGACATAGTCTGTTGTTTTTGATTCTGCTTTACCTGTGTGGATGAATAATTTCTCAAGAAAGATGCATTGGTTCTTGCGTTACTTCAACGCCTTGGGCTCAAAATGTTGGCTGCGCTGAGGACAAGTAGGTTTGCCACAGCTGGGAAAAGAGTTTTGCCTTCTTTCATTGTGATGTCTATACTAGCAGTACAAGTGCTTGTAGTGGTCTCTTATTTTTCACCCTGTTATGTAAATATGTTTGGAGATCATTTGCATCCATTTAGAGCTAAATCCACAGGGAAATGCTTTCTCTGAAGATGCATTTGTAAGATGCTATCACTGGAACTTAGGGTAGTATTTT
The DNA here is from genome assembly GCF_013368585.1 of Megalops cyprinoides. Classification (NCBI taxonomy): domain Eukaryota; kingdom Metazoa; phylum Chordata; class Actinopteri; order Elopiformes; family Megalopidae; genus Megalops; species Megalops cyprinoides. The sequence goes on along the minus strand of NC_050585.1, from coordinate 16,930,958 downwards.
AAAAATGTAGACTGAGGAGAATCAGAAGATAATGCAATAGTTATCTATTAGTGCAACTAATAAATTAGGCAATTCATTTAACCCTCGTTATGTTTGGGGTCAATTTGACCCCATTCAATGTTTAACGTCTCTAAATAAATGCTCAACATCATTTTTTTTGCTTCATATTTAATGACTTTTCCTAATTTAATAGGGACAACTGGGTAAACACAAAATTAACATGATGATATGTTTTTAATGCCCTGTACTCATGTTGTACGCATTGGTGTTGTTTGGGGTCAATTTGACCCCAGGCTGTTTTAGCTGTATAAAACATATAAAAAATATCAACATTTTACACACATTTGTTTTACTTGTTATGGATGATATTGAGGACACTGCAACATGCAATTTTATAATATAATTTTATAATATAATATAAGACTTCCCTCTGTTTTAGGGCCATAACCTATCATAATAATGCCTGTAGTGCGAGAACCACGGACAGTTCACATGACATGGGGGAGGGGAAAACATAATTTCCATGAGAACTTTGATATTTCCCGTACTGTGAGGGAGGGGAACTATGGTTCCCACACCTGTGTCTGCGCATGACAGTAGAGGAGGAGCAAACATATAAAAGCTTGCACAGCATCCTTCAAAACCATTCCTCTTGGTGCTCTGTGTGCTCTCTCTTTATGCTCTCTCTCTCTATTGAAAATGAACTCTAAGCAAAAGTTTTCTGCCAATGAGAGTGACATAGAGGAGACTGTATATGAGACAGAGGATAACGTTGAGGAGGACCCTGATTATGAGGCATCCTCCTCTGATGAGAATGAGACTCTCTGAGAAGTGTTGACCCTCCTGTTTCTCAACCACCAGAAGGCATGTTACCTTCAAAAAATGGAAAGTTATTATGGTCCCTTTCCCCACTTGAATGACAGGGTAAACTTAGTGCTGCTAATGTTATCAGGATGGTTTCAGGCCCTAGCAGATACGCTGTCAGCCATGCCCAAGACATAAAACTAGCATTTGAGCTCTTGATAATCAATTGAAAAGGATACACTAGAGATGACAAACTTGGAAGGTAGGCGTGTGTATAGGAGCAGTTGGAAACACTTGGATGTGACCCACTTGCTTGTCTATATTGGGTTGCTCATTTTGGCAGGAGTTTACAAGTCAAAAGGCGAAGCAACAGCAAGCCTTTGGAATGCTGACACTGGAAGGGCAATATCTCCAGCAACTATGTCTCTACAGAAATTGCATCTTTTCTCCCGTGTCATACGCTTTGATGACAGAGAAACAAGGCAGGGCCGACGAGAGCGTGACAAACTCGCAGCAATACGGGATGTATGGGACAAGTGAGTTCAGCGATTACCTCTTCTTTACAATCCAGGCCCCCACATGACTGTGGATGAATGTCTGAGTGCATTTCGTAATAACAAAAAATCTGTACTTAGAAATAATATAAAGGCCTTAACATACCAAAAAGATCTTTCGCTTCAATTTTAGGTTAATCAGTGAGATTTTATGGTGATTGTCATGTTTTTCCATAGTTGCATAATAGGTATTCTACATGTATAGGGGTGGGGGGGTGGGGGGTGGGGGGTTATTTAAAGCCTATTTACGTAGTCAACAAAGAAATATAAAGTACCTGACACATAAATTTGGGTAGCAATTTTAATTTCCACCATTTTCTGGAGGTTTGAATTGCTGGGGTCAAATTGACCCCAAACATAACGGATGTTAGTAAATTTGAACATAACAGGAGGGTTAAACATGATGTCTCTTTGTGGACATCATAAATAGCAATAATCATAACAGGTAGTTTTTTGCCATAATAGTGTCAGCTGATTTGAAAATTAGTAAAATAGCAGTTGGCACATATACACACAAGCAGCACATTACATTGGCTGCCAATCAAAGTTAATGGAGGCAGGTGAGATATGCTCTCATCTTGAGAGTTTATGCATGAGTCACAATGAGGGATTAAGGTCCGATCTTCACAGCCACACCCAAGGCAGTCAGGTCTTTTGCAACACCAATGCATGTGGGTGGGAACACCAAAGAGAAAGGCACACATAAGAAGACAGATGGTTTCAGAACCAGCAGAAACTGAAAGAGAGGTGTTAAGGGTATAATTTCTCTGATCAGTCAGGCTGTAAAGTGATGCTCCCTTTAAAAAAAAATGGCTAAGAAGAATGATTGACAAGGCATGAGGTAAAACTTTAAAATATATGGTGCATCTGTTTTCTTTGCTTAATACTGACACTATTAATTGGTGGAGGTGCCCTGTTACACGCATCTGGGCTGATGTAGCCAAGTGTGATTTGTATAGGAACAGAGAGAGAAAGACAGCACGTCCTGTGCTACGGCATTCAAATTATCTCATTTCCTTGGATAAATGCCGTTTTCCAACATATCTGTGCTTGTTATCCCACTCTGAAATGTGTGATTGAGCACTTTGCTATTTATGACAGAGATAAATTTGCAACACAACATGTTGACTAAAGGTAGATTTTGAAGCATAAAAATGACCTGCTTACTGTTACTCGCAGTGGAATTACAGTCACTGCCTAGGTTTTGGCAGGCATTAGTGGTATGTGTAATTCATTGCCAAGATTAAAATGCCATGCCGCCACAGTTTTGATGAAACCCATCATTCAGAACCAGAACATCTCCCATCCCTGCTCCCACACAGTAGAAGACACTTATATTGAAAACAGGGGAAGGACAGGGGAAAACAGGGGAAGGACACTGGCCCCATAATGCCCCCAATTAATTAAATTGTGGGGAAAAAACAATTTGCCCCTACTTTAGTCTTTTCTGAAATTAAGGTTTTTCGATGAGACAGTTCTGTTTCAGAAAACTTGCTAATCTCTTGAGAGAAATTATTGCTTTTGCAGATGGTGGTTGTGGTATTTTAACTCAAGTACCGCACATAGTTTTCTTGGTGAAATGTTGAAATGAACACTTTAGGATCTTGGGTCATACAGAAATCATTGCTTTTCATGGTCTCCAGAGAGCACAGTACAGATACAATAGATACAACATGTGGCTAATCAATACAAATATTTTTTACCCACATCAGACATGACAGTGCCCTAACATTGGCACCTAAGCTAAAGCACAACATTTTATGAGACAGAAAAAAATGAGCTGCTAGTTATTTCCACACCATATCTCCCTCTTAGCTTTCTCCCATAACACAAACAGCTGTGTTTGGAATCTGCTCACTTTACGTAAAGAGGTGCTCTTGTTCATGGGTTTCATGCTTTCCACACATTCACTGATCTTTATATAATCCAAATGGATTGAGTGTGCGTAAAAAAGATCAGATTAAGGAACTCAAGCAGTTAAATTTAGAGATGCCCAAAAAGCAGCCCCGGTTATTTGACTTGTGATTGACAAGGAATCTCAATGATTGAATTTCAGTTAGGTTTTGTTTGCATTGGTTTGTTATATTTGATCTGATGAAAGCAAGCAGGTCAAACATGGTACATGTCCTCACACAATTGTTTTAATCAACAATTGGGTCAACAAGCATGATGAATGCAACTAGGTAGCTGGGAAAAATGGACCGTAAAATGCAAAAAAGATGAAAATGTACGAAAATGGATTGTGAACAAAATAAATCTACACAAAGGTATAAAATATGAATATAATAACTGAATTTAGACTGTGTATAATGTTGAGTATATGAATGTATGAGTGTAAGCTCGTGCAGTGAGACACTCTCTGTGAGGTTCTTGCTGTCTGGTGCTTTCTTGATTGAGCTAAGAATGCACTCAGTGTATGTCTTCTATTTCAGATTCAGAGGCAGCAGAGGCAGCACAAAAGGTAAAGAAAAGAAAAAATTCATTGCTTTCATTCTTACATTTATTTATTTTACATCTTCCTTGGCTGATAAGAATTTTTTAAGGCAGACTTCACCCACAGGTGGAAACTGATAACCTCCTACACTGTTTAAAAGTGGCTGTTCAGTCTCACGTGGGGCCAGACACATACAACACAAGATGGAGGGAGATCTGGCCTTCGGTATGTGACTGACAAGAGCGAGGCGCGCTGCTCTGCTTAGGAACGTGTTGATTTATTCAAATCAAGGATCGTCAGCTGGGGCTTTGTTTTCCTCTAATGGAGCTCTGTCATATTTGAGCCACGGGCAGACTTGTATTCAATCAGATTGCTCCTTATCAGTGAGAACACATGGATGCGAGGTATCCAAAGATATGGGAACAGGCCGGCTTCTCATCCCATATGTGGTGCGATGGGCAGATTAGCCACCTCATTACCACATACTTGCTGAGTGAATTGCTGCTTTGAGGTAACCCCCAAGCACAGGCCTTCACTGAGCATCTGAGAAGTTAGCTTTCCTGGTTACATTTCTAAACATGCTTTAAGTACATATTTACTGTTTTCTGAGTCTATTACGTCAAAGGATGTCTCAGCCCATCAATGAAAAAAATGAGCAACTGAATGTGGAAGTAATTAATTGATGACTGAGGCTAACTCATTCTGTTACAGGGTTGCAGTGAATATAGAATAAAACCTTTAGATATGTGCCACTGACACAATTTATTTAAAAAAAAAATCTGACTTTTCAACCGGTGCAGCACTAACTCACAGAAATCCAACACTATCCAAAATTTTACACACTGGTAACAACAACCAAAAGGGTTTGACATTCTGAGGTGATCACTACCCGTTGCCCAGATATTTTAAGTTGACCTTACACAACAGATGCCAAAGAGTCAGTGTGCTGCGCAACTTACAGTCAGTGGAACCAGGCAGTTTCTCCTTCCCTTTGCCTCCTGAGCAGATCCTCTGATGAGTGCTGTGACACTGGCCACCCATCCACAGATAGCTCAGTGGTCACTCATCAAAGCCGTTCCCTCGGAAAGCTAATTTTCTCTCAGCTGTCGTTTGAAGCTCAAATTCTAAATTAAAGATCAGCAGATACTATCCATTCCTCGCTGCACTGGGACCGCTTTCATTATCCTGCCTCAGCACTTTGACTTCAGACACCCTGCCGAGTCGCAAAAAAGCTCCTTGGAGAGAGAGAAACTTTTTGGGAGGAAATCACAGAAATGGTGGACCAGACTGATGGCTTGGAGTGTGTCATCTTACAGTGTACACAATGGATATACACATATTAGAAAGTAAAAATATCAGTGATGCACACACATTCATAGGTGCATACTGTCAATAGCACAACTCCCCTATGAAATAATTTACTATTTCATGAAACACTTTTGAAATGGTTGTGAGAATATTTTCTTGGCTAACTGTTTTAAAGCAGGGCAATATTTTTTTTGCAGGTAACACATGCTTAAAGGGCAGTTTACACGTGCAATTACATTACACCAGCCTGTAATTACACTGTTATTAATATTACCAAGTGGATCATGTGGAACACAAGTTGTCCATGGACCATGAGAACACAAGCATCATGTAAATACAGATGTAATCTGGAGAAACTTAACACAAACTTCAGCATTACCCTTAAACCTAACCCCAGCCCAGAGCTTAATCCCCGATTACACCATAACCCATTGGGTCATTTCACAGTTTGCATAGTATTTCATCATTGCAAGCAGCATCTTACACTATACGCACTATAGTGCACTTCACTAAGTGCATAACTTCATAGGTAAATTGCCCACGTACTATAGTGTGTAATGGATGTTTTATTGTAATATTAGTTTTAGACATAGAGTGAATGCCATCTTATGTGAATGCACCATATGTATCTCTCAGAGATATCAGTAGATATCTGTAGATACACTGATCAGTGGAGACATGGGTAGGAAAATCTGCTGTGCATAATGTTCTGATTTTCTTTTTTGTATCTGTGGAATGTGAAGTTCAGAGGCATCGGATTAAAAGTGCTGAAAGCACGATTTCAAGCGACTGTAGTCACAGATAAGGGAAACATTAACTGCTTTGCACACCTAAGCATTCCTACTGATAAGTGGAATTGAGGCTCAGTGTTGAGTGGATAATGACCTCTGTCACCGGAGCTTAGTGGCTCTACCACCCGCTGCAAGGGAAACAAATTGGAACTGTACACATTAACCTGTACATCTGAATGTTAGAAGGATTTGAAGAGTAGTACTGATCTCTGTTGAAGGTACCAATAATTATGTGTGAGAACATCTGATCATGCATCAGGAGTTTGTGAATGAGGGAGAGCATTACAATAGTCTAATTGTTTCCTTTCATCTAGGATTTACTGTATGAGATTTTATTTATTATGAGATTACCAACAGAAGAAAATATTCAGCCTTTGTTCATTTAAACTGCCTTTTCTTTTCTTTTTTCTTTTTTCTGATTCTAAATAGTTGCATCATGCTTTATAGCAACAGCAGCTAAGATGTCTTTTTGGAAAGCTTTAACCTTCACTTCACCAAAGGATCTTCACAGGTAGTGAAACACCAGATTCCAACAACTCCCTGCCGGCCTTACCCCTGTGACTCAGAGAAAGGTAGATACATGCTGCTTGCTGCCATTTTTGATCATTCAAAATCGGTGGGAAGTTAACAAGTTGGAGGAAAAGTTGAATGCCAGTTCATGCCAAAGTCGAGTGACACCAAAGACTGTCATTACATGATAATTTACAATTAATAAATTGTAAAATAGTAAAATGTTTTTTCCCATTTTGGAATTGCCAATTCCCCGAATTCTGAAATGTCCAATTTCTCATCATCGATGTTTGGTCCCATTGCACAACCCCCACTGTTAATCCGGGACAGCGTGGACAAGCACCCCCGAGACACGTGATGTCAGCCGCTGCTTCTTTTTGCACTGCGATCCACAAGCCAAGCTAGCACAGAGATGAGTCGGAGGAAAACATTTTGTATGCAGCTTTGGCACATGGACCACAGGCGCCCAGTCAACCACCAGGGGTCGTTATTGCTAATTGGACCGAAGCCCCTGCTGCCGTACCCACCCCTATCCCTGGCAGAACGAAGCGATTTGTCCCACCTGTGAGCTCCCGGTCACTGTCGGCTAGTGACACGATCGGGTTCGAACCAGGGCCGTAGCGCTCAGTCTACACTCAGAACGAGAGCTTTTACCAACTGAGCCACTCAGGAGACCCATACTATACACTAATGTTAATTGTTATTTTTCTATTGTTGCTGTATTAATTTAGTTATTAAAATATGAATTAAGAAGTTATGTAAAAAGTGTAATAATAGGCAATTTTGTGGGACTGGTAATTCCTTATGCTTGTAGATTGCTTATGAGCTGTAGGTTGCTGACCTTTGAATGGATGTAAGCATAAGGCTTCAGACACCCCAAATGGGACAGGCTATCATTTTATCAGTGACTCACCAACTTGAACCAATCATCAGAGGGTTTTCCTGTGTGGACCAAAGTCTTCCTTATTTACAGCTCTGTTTTGTTCAATGTCAGTGATTGACAGCACACTGTGGTTCCAACCATTATGGGGTTCAGTAAGAAGAGACTAAGAGAACTTCTCCAGCAGGTAAGCCATGATACCTTGTGTCCTGGCTGACTTGCAAAGGTAGCTGAAGTGAAAGAACGTGCAGCTATATCTTTTGCTATAGATGGCAAGTTAGTAAGCATTCTTAGGTTCATTTTCTAGCAAGTTATTTAGCTCAGAAATTTACTGACAAGAAGACACATGCATGTGTGCAGCCATTCACTATTATTGAATTATTATTATTATTATCATTATTATCAACATATATTATTTGTTTTATTATTAGCTGTATTAAAACTAGTGCTAAGGCTAATGTTAATAATATTATTATGATCACATTATTGTGTATATTTACTCATTGTTAAAGTACTGTTCTTTAAATGTTTTTTTAGCACAATGTTACTGTCTTCAGTGTGTATCTGCTTTAGATTTCAGCATACAACTCACCTATTTGTGTAACAGCAAGACATGCCTCATCTAGATCCTTTTAGAATCTAGCAGATGCATGCAATGTAAATGTCTATAGATTAAAAGTATCACAGCAGTTCCTTCAGTCTCTCTTCACAACAGCCCCTTTGCCAAATCACAATACATTTTCATGACCACTGTGTAAGGCCTGACACAGAGTCAACCCCTTTCAAAGTTGTTTGTTTAATTGCTGTGTGAACATGGTTCACAAATACGTTTTCCCTCTGGGATGTAAAAAACTTTGAAATGTAGGAGACAATAGCAGCAGATGCGACATCAGACATTCCTACACATCTTTTTATTAACTGTAACATATCAGAGCAAAGGTTCATTGAGCCCTTTCTCACAATTTCAAAGCACCACACTTAACCGAGAGCATTGTTTGCACATGCAAGCAGTCTGAGCTTCTACACTGTAGATAAAACAATTATCCATACAGTGCATCAGAGTGTGCTTTGATATTGTGAACCCATTTCAAACAGCCTGGCTAAATAGTATATGAGGATTCTAAGGGTGCAAAAGTACTTCTGAAAATGTGGGTGATGATGACTTCAGACATAATCACTGATAGTGAGTCATTCCTTGATTCTGTGCATCAAAGTAAATGCTTATCTACACAATGACAGAGGGAGAAGTTTAGTAAAATAGGGAAAAAAGATTTCTCAAAAAATGTTAACAAGTGACGTGGAAAAAACAATGCTAAAGCTGTAAAACTCTTTGTTTATCCATTTATAACTTGATTGTCTGGTTTTAAACACCTGTGAATATAATCTTGCACAGAATTACCTTGTGAGGTGTTTAAACAGTATATCACATTATGTTCATTTGATGTATAAAATGTTTGACAATGATTGCATGTGATGCAAACTAGTTTTTCCACTGTGTCTGACTTCCTAAATATCATTTAGTATTTTTCAAGTGCAGCAACTGTGTATCTAAAAACATAGCCAAGCTGAAATTAGGCAGTAGACTCAGCCCTTTCTAGAGATTGCTGATTCTTTAAGCAGTTGTTTACAGTAACAGATTTAATTTCTGTCTGAACTGCTGTGATATGAAATTGTTTGATTTCATTCTGCTCTTGCAGCATCTTTGAATACACAGACAATGAACGAGCCCATCCTCTGAGAATCTGACAATCGCTGTGGTGGGTAAAGTAACATCAGAATTGGATGTAAGCACAATAATTGATAGAGAAATGAAGTAGCCATTTTAAGGCCACAAACTGAGTGATTGCAATAAAAAAGAAAATTTGTTTAAAGAGATATTTTCTTGCAGAGAAATACCCCCATTTTACACTTCTAGTGCTGCTTTTCCATTTGGCAGGTAAACTAAATTATTGTAATCTCAATTTATTTAATTTGTTATGTCTGTGTGACACTGCTACATTGGCCAGCAGGGATGAGCTACCTGTATTCAAAGCAACGATGTTGCATGATGTGGTATGTGAAGGGTTTTTTGTAGTTATTCAGACCAAGAGCATAGCTGGTCTGAAGTGTAAACAGGAAATTGAGGGAAACGCAAAACTGACTTTAGGGCTCAAAATGTATTTTCAAATATCCAATTACTGAGGCATTCTTAAGACATACCGTAAAACTTCCAATATTTGCTTTAATTACTTAACTTTACCGGTGTTTATTGGAGACTCAGGGAGAATAAGAGACCTGCGTTTATTTCACCTAAAGCCCTCAGGCTCCTGCAAGTTATTGGTAGCTGAACTAACCAGGAAAATACACCATGTTTTTTCCCAAGTAGCCTACTTAACAAACATTATACAGCGCTCTTTGGTAGTAACTCAAACAGGAATCACTAATAAAGTAAGTTAAATATTGTAATTGCAACCTATGACGGGAGAGCACAGTCAAATTGAATTCACTAAAACAATCTCATTGAGCCTAATTTAAAAAAATTATTTGTTTGCGTTATTTCATTTTTTAGCCACAAAAAATAAATAGGACTGCTGTAAGCATTTTAACCCACTGCTCTTTCGTTTTATAGTCACGAAAAGTAAATATAATTTTCCCCGGCGTTTATTTGAGGCAGGCTTTTCATTTCACTGAAAGGGACTCGCATACCAGGGATTTTACGAGGCCTGTGTTTATTGGAGAATAGGCTAATATTGGAAGTTTTACGGTATATATACATATATATATATATATATATATATATATATATATATATATATATATATATATATGTTTTGACCAGCAATTCATTCAGCAGATATTATGCCTTCAACAGGGGTCATTGTTTTCCAACTGGACATATATTTTTGACTACAGTCTTGCTTGCAGTATACTGGTACTGTCACTGATGCAAGGTATACATCTTCCAGTGAAAGATCATCAGTCCAGCATACAAGAAAAATCCGGTATCCCAGCTTGGAAGATGATCAGTCTCCATGTGATCCAAGCAGTTATAGCCTATGACATCCTATACAGTATTTCCATATGTACAGCCCCTGCTTCAAAGTACAAGTCATGGGATGGAAGTTGAGTTGGAGGGAAAAAAATGGTCGCTTCTCTTCAGTTGCTTCTTTACAGTAAATGCATGCAAGCATGCAGTTGTTGCATAATGACTGACAGATTGTGCCAGACTAAGAGAGAAGAAGCCTAATTTGTTGCTGATCTGTGATTAGCTAATGTAGGGTGTAACTGGACAGCTCTACTGGTATAAATATCAGTCTTCTGCATCCTTGAATGAAGGACAAAAACAAATGTACTAGACAAGTGAGTTCTACATTTCCTCTACATGTACGATTATATAGGAAACTTGTGAAGTACAATTTTTCAGTGACAAATTGATATTAAACATGTCCTATGTGCAGCAATAATCAGAATATCCTATGGGTGTAAATGTTAGTTAACTTATGTCATTGTAATATAAACATAACATACTTGTTTTATATTGCATGCTCCTTCCCTCCATACTGAGGTAAATGTCCCAGCCAGTGACTATCACAGTTATGATATGTTAGGCACCCTCTGTGTTCATCTAGGCTTGAGGCATGTTCCTCCATTTGTGTAGCTCTTATTATTTTGCCCATAAAGGAGGGGGGGGGGGGGTCTAAAAGATACAGACGCCCCACTGCAGGCTGCTGACCCCCTGCCTCCCTAAACCCAATGTGGAAAAATGAAATAGCCTGCAAGGCAGGAAAGTGAATTAGAGAATTGCCATTGCAGAGACCGCTTCCTATTAGTAACGCATTAGTCCTGAAATCAGAACATGACAGCCAGAAGGGAGAACAATTATACCATGACAAACAATCCCATCCTGTGCAAAATGCACTTGGCTTCATCGCACTTGTGAGCATACATTTTGAGCTTCCTCGTATATTACTGGTTGTGAGAAGAAGGCTGGGCACTCCTCAGCCTGGTGTTGCTTCAGAATTTGGACAATTAGTAGGCCAAAGAAGGCTTTCAGGATTGTGGCAGTAAAGACAAAATGACACCACTATTCTCACAAAGATTTGGTGCATTTTATATTTTTGGGAAAATTCAGGCTACCTTGGGTAGAATATTGTGGTAGTAATCAAGACAAAGGTGGTCTCTGGTTAAATAAGATTTTCACAGCTCTGAACTGCTTTTTTTCTGGTGAATTAACTCATGCTTCCTGCTGTTTCTTTTAACACTGAATCTTAAACACATAAACAAAAATATGTTTTACACTTTACTTGCCTAAGTAGCTATTCTAAATCTCATCTTCCTGTCATAAGAACCTGATTTTCCAACCTCAGGAATGGCCAACTTTGTCAGGTAAACACTGACAATAGATTAAGATTGACAAGGGTATCAGTAATGCATATGTCAGGGAGAGTAGGTGCATTTATCTGTATTCACTTGATGTTTTTGTACATTTTAGCTGTCTAAATAAACTGAAAGTGAAATTGAAAATGAAAATAAATATGCCGATACACACACTTTATCTGAGAGAAAACACAACATTTTATATTCTCTGTTTAGGTCAAATTACACGTAAGAGCATGGGCAATGCTTGGCTGAATAGCACTTATAATGCTGGTTTATTTTAACCCAGGAAAGTGAAATTATGCGTGAAAACTGCATGCTTTCTCTATCAAAGGCAGAATTATTTGGAGAAAAAACAGGGGTTTTGTTTATGTCAAAGACATTTTGGATTGATTTACATTCATCCTGCTCATCAATAAGAAAAGCAAAAAAAAAACACACAAAAGAAATCTATTTATTATTGCACAGAAACTTGAGGATTGTATTGTCATTCACTTTAAAGTTCAGACTCAAGTCTGCTGTCAGTCGCTGCACTTCAAGCTGAGCTGAGATGAAAAATGTGCTTGCAACTAACATTTACAAGCGAAATTAAATCTACGGCTTCTGGGCCAAAGTTGCAGACCCCAGGCTATTTTCTTCATTTCAGCTCTAAGTGCACAAATGAAAGAAGGCACTCTTAAGGAGCAGACAAGGGAATATGAGTTAAAGGGATTGGTACCTCCTAAAGGTCTATGCAATGACTTTAAATTACAACTCATTTTATACTCATGGGGAGGTTTGTCCTCCTCTGTAAGGAAAATCACTCCTACCACAACTAGGCAACATCATGAGGTAAGGACCTAAGAGCAGATTCCTGTTGCAAAATAGTAAACGAGTGCAAGTCAAGTACATTTTTCAGGGGAAAACAGCTTTGGTGCATCATTGAGAACATCACAGCACTAAATGTGTCTGCATTTTTTCATGCAATTAGCACTTTGACATGAAACACCTTGAAATACAATGTTTGTTTCAAGGTCACAGTGATCTGAGGAGTACAAAACAACACAGCTGTAAATTTTTCACAGAACACACATATACATGCGCACACAGTATATTCAAAGTCATATCATAAGACGTATCTTTTGCTCATCACTGATGTTTTTTAGGCTGGAAGGTGGGCAATACTCTTTGTGTCAGACAAAGCAGAGACTACTGATGCTGGAAATCTTAAGGTGAGAGTCAAGCTTAATGGCCATATTGAGAGTGAAGAGTGTCACTATCTCGGCCCGCCATGCCAACCTTGCCCCAATAACAGAGAGTGCTCTTTGTTATCCACAGAGCTTCTCTCAGTTCATTTCAGTATACCTTGACTGTGGCCTCAATAACTTGCATTTTTCTTGTTATTATCATACAAAGTTTTCCAGTACATTCCATGGCTGGAAAATTTTATTTATTGATAGTAGCAAAATACAGAGCTTTTTTTTTAGAATTTAAGAAAAACAGTTTGTAGTGCCATTGAATGGAGGTCAGTGAAAATATGTGGTCCAGGAGTGAATCATAAAAATACAGAGGTTTTAATGAAGTAAATATAACTAAGTGTATGCGCCCTTAAACAGTAATGTAATGTCATTCACCCCATACATTTGTCTTTCCTTGGTGACAAGACCTTGTCTTTCCTCTCTTACTAATATAATTAATTTAAAATGATATTACAATTCTGAGCAATGTTCACATTATTTTAAAGTGAAAGCACATTCCTGTACAAGTCAATCTTCTATTCTCACGGCGGTAATGGCCTGTCTGATTGCTTTTAATTCCTCCCTTTCAATAATTTAGCAGGGGAAGTGATTTAAAGCATTGCTTTTTAAAATTACCTTAAGCTATTCCAGGAACTCTGGCCGCAGACATGAACAAAAATGAAATTTTAAATACTGGTGTCAGCCCTGGTGGGGTCGTATAAGGGTCACAGTGTTGTTTTCCTTTTTCTGCTCTTTGTCAATTATAACAACACAGTTAAATCGCAGGATGGGTGTCGTTTGGCCACTTGAGCATTACTGCTGGCCCATTGCTCCACCAGTTAGCTGTATTAGCATTAGCTCATCCCTGCAGCAGGGCGTATGTGATGCTAGACGAGGGTGAGTGGAACTTTCAGTATGAGACATTTTAGAAATTGTATCACAGTTCAACATTAGATTTTCTTGCATTGGTAGTGGGGGTTTCAGCAATGGGCCAGTTGGCGTATGACACAACCGGGCATAGCAAATTGGGGAGAAAATGGCGAAATACCATTGGGCATTCTGAAGTATAAAAAAAAAATGATTTGAGGCTCACTGGAGGGACACCACCTATACTCATCTAAGAATAGCACCATTTTACATTTCTTTTCAAATTGGCCAGCTTGTGTTTTATAATTTATAAACTACTAGCCATTTTATTGTTGTCATTGTAGCGAGGTGAGGAGGGGAATGAAATATTAACCTGATGGCACGCATGACAGAATGCTCTTAGAGATAGAGAACTGCGTCCAGTGGGAATGGGAACTGGAAACGCCTCTGCAGTGTGCAATGATCCAGTATGAGTGCACCCTGGGCGGAGTTCAAAGCAAGGTGCTGCAAGCCTCTGGATTTATTAATGTATTTATTTTAAAATGCACCATGCACACACTGGCCAATGGGAGCTCTCAGCTTATAGCCCCAATCAAGTCACTGCTCTTAATTATAGGAGTTGTCAGCGTTTCGCGGCTTCAGTATACTTAAGGTCCTGTTCTGAGATTCAGCAAAAGGCTCACAGGAAGCACCTCCGCTAGGTTTGTGCTGACAATCTCACGGCCGTCTGCATTGATTTTTGGATTGTAATTTAAGGCATCTAAACCAAGACCAATAAACTGCACTGCAGCGAGAGGCAGAAATGCTGTTTAAAGGCAAAGTGGGCGCCGTGTCTGGTGTCTTAACATTTCGTCCTGTCTGGCACTAGATTGATTTTTCCTTGTGTTTGTGCAATGGTAATATAAAAACAGTAAATATAAGTGGAGAGCAGCAGGATTTATGTGCTCACTCACCATGCTCGTTCCATGTTTTTCCATCCTGGGAGGAAGAGTGAATGAGTAAATACAAGTCCATGTAAGGTCCATCTGAAAAGTGTGATAGAGGAGATTTAAAGCTTATTAATTTATTTGTATCAAATATATGTTTTTTTATTATTTATTTACACAAAAAGTATTTTTCCATTATTGATGACCACTTATGATTGGAAAATGCAGGTGCTGTTAGGTGCTGCAGGTGCTATTCTCTGAAAAAAAAAGCAGTTTACCTTGCAAATTTTAAATTAAGTCAAGGCTGTGTAAATGAAGCAGGCAGAAGAGCATGCCAATAGCCTTGTTATGTTCAGCCTAACCTTGCTTACTGGCAATGTGTTTGCATTTGCCACATCGGTCCGGCCTCACCTGGACATAAGTCTGATTTTGTGAGGATCACCTGCGCTGTGAGGATCACCTGCGCATCACTTCAGTGAGGACCCCACTGCCTCTGTCAGTCAGAGAAAGATATAAGGCAAATGGGTTTCACACAGAGCCACCTCACAGGTTCACTAGGTTTCTATGACAACAGATGATCCCCCCCCCCCACACACACACACACACACACACACTTCCCACTTTTGAGGAGGGGAGGGAGGGCTGTAGCACAGAACCGCGATGCACAGAGAAGGGAGAGGGAGTCCTTCGGAGCAGCGACACGGGCCGAGTGACAGCTGCCACTGATTGACAGCCATGGTGACAGCGGGGCTCTGGTGATGAATCATCTGGCGGTGCCATCTTGTCAGTGAAGCGTTGCCGTTGTCTTAACTCAAATTGTGTGCGTTTCGTGTCCGCCTTAACCGTTCGTGTGAGGGTGCTGCTCTCTCTGCCAAGGGATGACACGAGGAGTCACATAAATGGTTCTCTCTTACAACGGGAGGGTGTTCTCACAATCACACACACACACACACACACACACACATACACACTTCCACCTCAAAGCAGATGAACCATGTGTTTTTTTAGACAGCAAAGCAAAGCTTTGCTGCTTTGTCAGGGTGGTGAAAATATGCCAGAGAGGCAGGCAACAGTGAGGAAAAACATGAAAGGGAAGACTGGGACAAAATAACAAAGCTGACCGGCATATCACAAACTATGTACAATGACTTTAGTGCAAGTATTGCCAAAAAAAAAAATTCAGCAAGAATAAAATGTATGTGGTAGTCTCCTCTTTGGAGAGAGTGAATGGGAAATTTGCATGCGTAGGTTCTTTCTCCCTGAATTTGCTCTATAAAAGAAAAGCTGTAATTGATCGATCGACCTCGGGAATGCAATATATGGCGGATAACTGAGGAGCTCAGAGGGATATTTAACAGTATAGTTACTGGCTTTCTGTAATGGAAGATTCGATTAATCTGTCACCAAAATAAATGAGGAGAAAAGTGAATTACCATCAGGTCTATGCTTTTATCATGCCTTTGAGTCAAATGGTGACACTGTTTTTCTTTTATTTTTTTCTGTTTGCAATGTCCTTTGATTTTAGGACATGGCTGTGTAAAATTCATTCAGAAAGACATCTACATACTCTTCCTTTAGGCGGTGTAAAACATGCTCATTCTTAAACACACAGGGTTAATGAATTATACATCCCCGCCTAAGCTGACACACTCAAGGCAATGGAGCGCACAACGATTCCATTCACGGCCCGCTGGCTTCAAAGAAACAGAGGAGGATGTTACATGCACACAGCTACATATAATGTGCCTGACCTCACAGGAGACAGGCTTGAACCCCAGTCCACAGGATGCTGTGATATTAACATGTGGTGTGTTATGGAAGAGCATAAAAGGTAATAAAGACACACTAATACAGGGGCAATACGTTTCTAGCTATTGAAAAGATCAGGGGCTAAGTCAAGTTTGCCTGGGGCTTGTTTTTTTTTTTTTTTTTTTTTTTTAAGGATCGGCATCGGTAGGTTGGTTAGGTTTTATCTACCTTTATAATAAATAGGGCTGTCAACGTTAACGAAATTTGCCGTTCAGCACATCTGCGTTTGCCACGCTTTTCAGTAATTCAGCCAGGTAAATATCCGCGCTGGAATTACGGAAGGAAGCTGCGGTCAGACTTGATAATATGATTAATTTGCGTTACAACATTAACGCGTTAAAGTTTCGCGATTAATCGCGAATGAGCATTAACGCGTTGACGTTGACAGCCCTAATAATAAATAAATATTATCACACCTTGGGACGCTGCAAGTCAAGTTCCGCTCTGTTACACAGTCTGCCTGTTGTTTTGCTATAAACACCTCCTTTTTCAGCGCGAAAATATTCGGGGCTAGACTTAAAATATTCAGGGCTATAGCCCCAAATGATCGGACCTAACAATGCCACTGCACCAATATAACATGCACCCTATATCCTCCCCCTTATAAGACAGGGAACAAGTGGGCATTTCACAGAACTGCTGAAACGTTCCTCTTGCAATGGCTCATTCAGTATCCAAATTTACTGTTCCAAATGATTCATTTTCATGATAAAAGTTCAATATAATGACTGAAAGCATTGGAGCGTCCAGGTGTTGGACCCACTCTGCAAAAAGCACTTCAAATTTCAAAAATAATTTGTACAAGGTGACACTAAAATGTTTTTCAGTATTATTTTTAGAATCATATTCTGATCACATTAAATATACATGTTGTGTAAAAGGAGAAAGACAAAGACAAAATCTCTCTCACTGCTGACAGCTTGAATTGCAACACCATGCCATGTTGCATGGAGCAACAGTAGCTATTGGTGCATTGTGATACACCTGTAATTTAGGCAGGAAGCTCAAGGCCATATGCAGATGGGAGCAAACTCTTCCTTGACTACATGTTCAACAGGCTCAAGTTCTGGAGGAACAAGTGGAAAAAAAAAAACTGACCCAGAGTGAAAGCATGCTGTCCCTGCTCTGTCCTCATGTACGCCTGGAGGCAGCGAAACCACAGAGAGCTCCTGTGGATAGCCCTTGGCCCGTGATACTGAGTCAACAACGCAAAGCCGTGTTTATCACCACCCCCACACCACTGCATCCCTTTCTCTTTATCACTATTGATCTCGCACTGCCAAACCCTGCAGGATAAATCCCAAAGGCCCGAGAAATCTTTCGCTGTCATTGGCTAATCAACATGGTTTATGAACTTTGTTCTTCTCCCAAGTGTATTTGATGGGAACAGGCAAACACTAATATTGTCTGCACCAATATTAATGACCATTACTTACAGATTCATGGATTGTGAAATCAATAAAGGGATCATCAATAAATAAACGGCGGTCTGCTGCGTTAAGATGGTGAATTAAAAGCCACAAGTTTCAGACACATTAGTTCCAGATCCACTTAAACTGCAATGTCTGACTGCTGTTTAATTCAGAGTAGCAAGAACCCTTCAGTTTAGGGCAAGTATATTAAATTACAGTCATTACATCAATCACAACTTCAGCCAGTCTCACTAAAAGAGTCATTACTATTAATCCTTTAAACTGTTCCAAAATAGCCCGATTCTGCTGCTGTAAGGATGGTGGAAGTTCACAGGGCAGAATGTCTTCACTCAGGCATGATTTATTTTTTCTTTTGGTTGCAATTCACAGACCCAGAAATAGAGTTAAATTAAATATTTCAAAACTCTCTCTGCTTCCCTCCTTTCCCCCTGTCATGGTGCAATGCCAGAACTTTCTTTTCAGACCATTCTAAAAAAGAGCAATTCAGATTAGGTACACTAGTATAATGGTCACCACAAAGTAATTTTATGCTTTCTGACCAAAATATATGAAAGAAATGTGAATCGACAGCAACACATTTCTTGCTTTCCACATAAACCCCCTAAATTTTGTGCTTAGGTAATGTACTCGTTTTTGCATGGAAATGACTATTTTTGCTAATATTTTGCGGTATACCATCTGGATGACCTTTGCAGTTTGTGAGGGGTGAGGCAATAATAATCAGTCAAACAGAAGCCATTTGCAAGTCTTGGTGCAGTTGTGGCTCATTGCAGCAGACACCACCTGTTGATTCCTGGGGTCACATCCATTCATAGTGTGTTGAAGTCTGCTGGGTGGACTTTGGTGACCTGTTCTCTGTCCTGGCCCGCAGCCTCTCTGTCTTTCTCTATGAGAGAAGACTATTTAGGACCCCACCATGAGGCCTCTCTCTTTAAGGCTGTCAGCTCATCGCTTCTGCAGAGCCCCCCTCCATTTTTTTCCAACAGCTAAGTGTTGGGATAACGGTTGTAATCTGATCCGTGCACTGACCCCAATTTTCTGGGGGTGAAAGATTTTGCCTGGTCAAGCATTTTCGCATGGCAACTTTCACAAAGGGTTATATAGCAGTATAATTTCACCGTGATAAGTAGTGTACATGGAACACATCGAAATGGGAATTCTGTTCTCATCCTTTAAGCCACGTACAGTACTTTTATCACTGCATTTGCAAGCACGTGAGCAACGCATAAAAATAATTAACTATGGTAGAATTTAGATGCACGGAAAAACAATTACCACTGGATAGTGTGCTTCTTTTAGTAATTTGATTACAGGCAGATTGTTCATTTATGGAATCAAGCTAATTGAATTGGCCCTGCACTGCCTGAAGCCCCTTCGTGACTTCATTTCTCCACCATCTGGGTAGTCACTGACCACTAGAGGGCGATGTTTTGCTGTGTGCTTGTCTTTCACATTCGCCAGGACCTCTCCACCTCTATTGATACTGACGACTCCTGTCCTCTTGTGCCTTTGTGCTTTACAAAAGAACAAACTGAACTGCACATATTTTTGGGAGGAATGATGACTAATAATGTCCTCAATGAGCAATGGTCCCTGCTGCTTCATCACACTGCTTTACATTCAGGAAACTAAGGAAGCATATTGTCATGTTTAAATGAATCACTTTAAGCTGCCATCTAAAGGTATGATTTACATAAAAAAATCATGAACAAAGTATGATTAACCTTTTTTGAATGGAGCATAATGGTTCAGAAAATGTCAGAAACCATATGCAGTGGTATTTTTACTGAATGTTTGTATGGTTATGGGTGATGGTGATGTGCATGCATATAATTTTTTAAAAGTTATTTGAGCAAAAATGTGAATTTTTTTTCTTATATTTACATTCAGTTTAATTAGTTGCTTAGGGTTACAGCTAAAGCATCACACTTGTGCTTCCCATTTGCTAATTTCTCTTATTCTGGCCCCTCCTGCATCGCAACTTTTGAGCCTTGGGAATTTGGTCTCTCTCTCCCCAGGCAGCAGACTCTCCATGTTGAACCTGAACAAAAGTGACAGATTTTTTCAGGTTCACACTCTAACTCTCTTCACTGACTCTTCCCATTAGTGACCAGTTTTCAATTTCTTGACCCAATTAACCAGGAGATAATATGACTTCCACCCATTTTCACCTCATGTTTTTTTTTTTGTTCTTAGTTTTGAAAGAAGTGCTGACTATACATTCTGTAAAACAGGAACATTTACAATCTCTCTATATATGCAACAAGAAACAACAGATATAGGTATTTTAAAGGCAGGCAAGCATGTATGCCCACACATTCATGGCAAACCAAGAAAACACGGCAACTGGTTTGCTCCTGATTTTTTGGCAGGTTGTGACAGCCGATGCAATAAGCCTGCAGATTTAGCAGCTGAAGAGTTCACTATAAAATTGTCTGGCCTTGTTTACAATGCAATTAGTGCTCCCCGCAACAAATTAATCCTCCATACCAAGTTAAAGGCAAAAATTCAGAACACTCAGTGAAGGATCAGTCTGTTTTTTCCTCTTTCCTGTACAGACATTTCACAGTACTCCGTGCAACATCAAACCTCAGTCACCAAGCCGAGAGGACAGTAATACATTTATCCCCAAATACCCATAATTGTTTTGTTGTAGGGTGACATCAATGGAAATGTTATTTCATGTGGTGAAATAATTAAACCAAATTGCTATACTGGAAGCTCTGCAGACAGGCTTACAAAGTTTTACCCTCCCTTCTCTGACGTCAGTTAATGGGATCTAAATGTGGGTCTATTCGTGAGTACCTCGGACTTCACTGCCTCTCTCCACCCCCACATCATACAACTGCGTCTTATTAATGGTAAACAGCTGCGATGGATTCTGCCGTCACACTACTTCAACGTATATTAAATCATTGCAAGATGTTTAGGATAAACATACGTCCATGCTAGTGGGCCAGTGAAATCTTTGTGGTCTACGTGCCTTCTGCTCAGGTGAATGGAGAATTCACATGGCAACCAAATATGCAATGGTTCGGTGACGTACCCGCAGTACCAAGATGATGTAAAGTTACATTTTCACCATCCCAAATCCTACTTTCCACACTGTGGTCGAGAATACACTGATGTATTCTCTAGGCTAGGCACAATGCGAATATAGACATGTAAACTACACTTACAAATAGGCTACAACTCGTTTTCACGACTATTTTGATTTTTTTTTTCACAATGGCACCGCCAAAGTTCAGACAGAGCTATTTATTACTATGTGAAGCTTTAAACACTGACACATACTCAAACTTTCAATTTGCGAAGCATAATTGGTCCCCCTACCTTTGCAGGAAAGCCTAAGCTCCTCCTTATCTAACGTCATGCGATTCTGATCTCCCCTTCGCTGTCAGTTACATTGAAGCATTTCGGGGTGAGACACTGTTTCAGCCGGACAGTATCTGTTGTGTAGCATTTCAGCAGGAAAAATCGCACTCGTAGTCGTCGATGGGGGGGAACTCAGCATAAACAACAGAACCGGAGGAAAACGTGTACTGTGATCAACCTACGAACTATCTCGACGTGCTAAGATTTCCAAAAAAAAAAAGGGGGGGAGACAAGCTTGGATCTTTGGAACTTCGCGGCACGAGACAGTATTGAGGAAACAAAGAAGAAATAATCAGCCAGTATCTCATTTAAAAATATATACATATATATGTATTAATCATAGTTCCATATTTATGCGTATTATGAGCTAAAGAAAAGTAGGTGGAACGGCTGATGTGTTTTGGGAACTTGGTACTAAAGCATCGAGTACCCCCGCCCTCCCTCCTCTATTCCGAAAACTAATAGAGGGGTAAACGTACAGACCGAGCTGCCGCACAGCTGGGAACATTCTGGATATAGATATAGTGGAATTGTTTTCACTGGGTAATCATGGATTGCTAAACTTGATTTACCTATGGTTTACACCGGTTTATGCGGGATCCCATCTTCGTGCTGCATGTAACCCGCCACCGCTCTGCATCGTGGATTGCGAGCGTGTTGCACTGCAACCTGCAAAAGGGAAAGAACAGACATAACTACAAACTCGGTTAACTGCACAACTTGGGATCGCGCTGCCCTGGGATACTGTCTTAAATTTAGAGATAGACCCTATCAGCATCACACGTTTAGTTTAAATCTCTGTCGCTCTGTCTGCGTGGGTCTTTCAACTCCGATCTCACAGGAGTAGCTACATATCCCAACACATCGAACTGGAATTTGGACTGTATCTCGCGCTCAAGTTGAATGCCTGAACGAAATCGTCTAGGTTGAACACGTCTGGCCACTCGAAGGAAGTCTGAACATTTGGGGAAACGTTGCATACATGGCGATGGCGGTGTTGACGAGTTTTTGGATATTCCTGATGGCTGTCTGCATGCCAGGTAAGACTCTTCTGCACCAGTCTGAGCTAATGGCGTTGGCTCTGTCAGAACTCCTATTCCATTTTTGGTTTAAACGCAGTAGAAAATGTTTGATTTTTATCGGATATTTCACATCTTCGTAATCCAATATGATTACAATGTTTCATATGCGAGAAGCTATCTATTCCAACAGTGTGAAATGTAGATAATAAAATGTATGAAACAGTGAATGTGGTAAAAATGAAAACAAACGCAGCTGTTTTAATTCCTGAATTCAAACTTGCTCGAAATTTTAAATAGTATTTCACAGGGCCCGAGTAGATTTATGGCGATAGTTTTGATAGCGTAAGTGATATGGCTTGCTGGATTGACCAGAGATGCGATGGTTATTTTGTTCAGGTGAGAATGTCAAAAAAAAAAAATCTACTCTAGCGCTAAGCCACAAGCAGCAGAAGTGTTGACTGTAATGACATTAACTGACTGGAGTATGCCAGCTTCAGCGAAACACATAGCACGTGACATTTTGAATGCGACCTCAAATTAGTCTTGTTTGGAAAGAAGAAAGGGAGTGTTACGTCTTTTCTATAGTTATAGTTATCCAACCAATCCAACTGTTTAGATTTCTACTGTTGTAGGATATGTCCATCGTACAAACATTACATACTCGTCTCAATATCTATTTGAATAGGAGTCTCTGTTTATAATTTTAGCCAATCCTTTATCCTCATAATGACGCTTTCTCATATTTGATGTGCAAGACGAATGACACCCTGATTGAACACAACGGTCATTGCTTACAATGTATTTACACGTAGCTATGAATGATTATTATTGCAGGATTCGCAACAGTGCAACAAAGTGCACAATAAAACGCCAGGTGTTCATTTCTGTTGTGTATTATTCCGATCTGTGTCGTGAAATCGTTGCAAAGTTTTCTTAATTGTTGTTCCGAACTTAATGGCTCCGTATTTCACAAATGTGTGTTTCTATATCGTATATACATTTTATATGCTGATATTACGGGGAAGGAAACATCCAAGCTCATGCAAGTGACGTCTACTTGTTGGTAGTTTCGTAGACGACCCGGTCTTTATTCCAGCGTGTATTTATAAACTGAACGGCGATTTTACCATTCGAGAGATGAACTGTCAAAAACGAGTGATTCAGCAGTGTCTCGAATTTTAACGGCAGACATGATTTGCAGAAGATATGACATACTGCTAGCAGCGCCACGAAACAGGACACACTGGGTTTATGTTTAGCCACTTTTTTGTCTTTTTTATCAGTTTATCAGCAATGAATTTATTGGACTGTTCTATGAGACACAGTAGTGCTACAGACTCCAATGCAGTATGGGCCCAAATGTGTAGCCATTTTTTTTTAACAGAGACCACAGCTACCAGTGACATCACATTGCAGATGTAGAATGGAAAGTCTCTTTCCTGAATCTACAACAATCTACACACTAACTGAAGACCCTTTTAAACCCATACACGTAAAGCTCTGTTAACGGAAGGGTACTCATGTAACTTAAGATGTGTTTTCAGAGAGAATGCAAATGTGGACATGAGCAGTTTGCAAACTTGTATGCCATAGTAACATCACTGAAAAAAAATGTTAATGCATGTAGCTAAACATTAGGTTTCTACAATGTAATTGCAAGTAAATGGTTACATGATCTAGCCAGTATGAGGTGATACCAAGCATAGTCTGATAAGAATTACAGTGTATCCTGCTATTTAACTGTACTGTGATCAAAAATATGTCTCCTTGTGGACTGTAATCCAACCTCAGTAGTGTAGTATTAAGTAAAACATTTAATGAATATTCAAACTACAGTTGCTCTCCCCACCATGAAATGAGGATCAACACAAGTAGTTACATAAAATCATATTAGAAACCTCGACAGCTGGCTTTCAGCCTTACTTGTGTGCTAATGGGGATAAAATAGTGATGTTAGTGTGACTCGCTCATAAATTATAGCCTACAGCCCTTGAAGGAGTTAGCATTAAATAAACAGATTATTTAATAAAGGCCTCTCCTGACTGGGCCATTGCTCGTTGTGACTAACCCTACCTTTGTTAAACATAATTAATCCGGCCAGCCAGTCTAGCTGGAAGTGGCTGAACAGAAACATAGGAAAAAAGTGAAGGTCATTGAACTCCCCCCTGGTTGTTACAGCAGTTTGTTTACTTTCATTATGTTCTACGGTGGCTTTAAATTGACCTAATTGACTATTGTACTGTGATCACATTCCCACACTAAAACATTTATGAAACTACATTAGGCAGTTTGATTTTCTGCACAGAAATAAATGGGATTAAATGGGTGGCCACGCAGGTTACTATGAAAGAACTGGCAGGGCCGTGTTCATGTAAAAGCACTGTTTGTTGATCACACAGATTGTTGATCACAACAGTGCATTTAAATGAACATGGCCCTGCCATTTCTTTCATAGCATGCACATGTAATTTAAGGGACAAACAGAACTTTGCTGTGCAGCCTTGCCAAATGCAGCATCAGATATCAACTCTGGAAAATTTGGCCCGACTCAATACACCTAGCATCTTATCCAAACATATTACAACATGCCAGGTCTGGTTCACGGAGCTCACAGTCCACAGAGAATTCTTCCACTTTTGGAAATGTTCAGGAATTTAAGGTCCATAGTCCACTGCATTTACATGAAATGTGACACTACACTGAAAGGAAGGGGGTGCCTTTGTGAAGATTTTGTTTTTGTGTAACCTGTGTATTTCTTCACACTGTTAAGTAGGCCTGCAAACCAAATAAACAAATGAACCAGCATTTTAAAAAGTAGGGTGTGAGGCAGACGTTTTTTTGGGGAAATGGGGTTCTACTGCAACGGCTTTCATTGCCGAGTTACGCCACAAATCAAATGATTGCTTGCCCGTGGCAATGTGGACTTCATCCTTTTTAGACTGATCGGTGTTTGTAAAACCGTGCCCCAGTTCTCTGTGGTCGAAAAATGCCGAGCTTTTTGGAATCATCCGATGTTTTTCATTTTGTTTTTCATGAAAAAACCAAAAGGGGGTACTTGGGAATGAATAGGTGATGCACCTCCATGGGCAACATTATCTGTGCTGTGTGTGTGTGTACGGCGGGATCTACCATTTAGAATTTCCCATCCTTAATTTGTTTATATTTACTGTCCTGTAGATAGTACATTTTGTCAGGGCAGAGGATTAGAGGCAGGCAGTTTGGTGAATGGAAATTGAAATCCTGCAGTACTTTTCCTCTGCCTGAAGCCAGAGTACTCCACATGGTTCACTGGTGGTCCTGTTCCCCTTGATATCAGGGCAGAAGGCAAGCGACACTATGTGTATACTTAGTGGCATGCTCTGGAAAGTTTTCAGTCAAGTTCAGGCATCATTTGAATCATCAAAGCCGCTGTTTGAATCAGAACCTGAATCACCTGTTGTTCAAAGTGTTGGCAAACTCCTGCTCAGAAAGGCACCTCTAAAACTCTTGATTTTTGGATGCTACAGGACCTGGTGTAGGTGTCACTTTTCAATGTGTACAGAATAGGGGGTGAAAAGACACCCTGTACAATTACAATCAAGGTGTTACGCCGGTGATCGGGGCACAAGCGCGGACCACAGGATGTTCCGGTTCCAGGCGATTATTAGAAAGGGACAGGCAGTTCGTGAATCCAGGGACAGGCAGGGTTCAAAACACAGGGAGGCAATCCGGGGGCAAATCCAAAGACGGGAGTCAGGGAGAACAGGGTCCGGAATCAGGCAGGAGAGTGGCAGCGATCAGATCAAAACGGCAGGCAGGAATCGTGGTCAGGAAACAGGCAGGATCGGCAATGAAGAAGTAAATCACAAAAACAAAGCGCGGGGACGAGACAGGTGAAACACACTGCAACGAACTAGCAACGAGACAGAGACACGTAGGGAAGATATAGGGCTGAGGTAACGAGGAGATGGGAGGCAGGTGAGCAGGCAGGCAGGTGCAGGCAATAAGGGAATCAGGTGGGCGGGGACCCGGCGGGGAGCCGGGCGGGGCAGGAACACAAGGAAAACAAAAGCACAAGGACAGGGAAAACAAAAACACTGCGGCTTAAGGGGGCGGAGTCCTGACAGTACCCCCCCCCCTACGGACGCCACCGGGCGTCACAGCGGGTTCGCCAGGGTGTCGGCGGTGGAAGTCCCGGATCAGGGACGGGTCCAGGATGTCCCTAGCAGGGACCCAGCTCCGCTCCTCGGGACCGTAACCCTCCCAGTCCACCAGATACTGCCGACCGCGCCCCCGACGCCGAACCTTAAGCAGGCGGCGCACGGTGTGAGCCACCGCTCCGTCGATCAGGCGGGGCGGCGGAGGAGCCCGGGGAACAGGGCAGAGAGGACTGCGGGCGACGGGCTTAACCTTGGAGACGTGGAAGGTGGGGTGGACACGGCGAAGAGAGAGCGGGAGCTTAAGCCGGACCGCCGTGGGGCTGATCACCTTGACGATGGGAAAAGGACCGATGAAGCGGGGAGCCAGCTTGCGGGAGTCTACCTTGAGGGGGAGGTCCCGAGTGGAGAGCCACACCCGCTGACCCTGGCGATAGCGGGGTGCCTGGGAGCGGTGGCGGTCAGCAAACCGCTTAGCCCGAGCCGAGGAGCGGAGCAGAGTGATGCGCGCGCGTCTCCAGGTGCGACGGCAGCGCTGCACAAACGCCGTTGCTGAGGGGACCCCCACCTCCTCCTCCTGGGCCGGGAATAGGGGAGGTTGATAGCCCACACAGCACTGGAAGGGCGACAGCCCCGTGGAAGCAGAGGGGAGGGAGTTGACGGCGTATTCGACCCAGGGAAGGTGCTGGCTCCACGCCGACGGCTCCCGAGACGTCAAACACCGTAGTACCGTCTCCAGCTGCTGGTTGGCCCGCTCGGTCTGGCCGTTGGACTGGGGGTGAAAACCAGAAGACAGACTGACGGTGGCCCCCAGTAACCTGCAAAATGCCTTCCAAAAGTTGGACGTGAATTGGGGTCCTCGGTCGGACACCACGTCAGAGGGGAGACCGTGCAGCCGGAATACCTGGCTGATGAGTAGCTGAGCGGTCTCCCTGGCGGAGGGCAGTTTGGATAAGGGGACGAAGTGCACAGCTTTTGAAAACCGGTCCACGACGGTGAGGATAGCGGTGTTACCGTCAGATGGTGGCAGACCGGTGACGAAGTCCAGGGCGATGTGGGACCAGGGCCGTCTGGGAACAGGCAAGGGTTGCAGCAGACCGGCGGGGGGTCGGGTGGAGGTCTTGCTCTGGGCGCAGACCGAGCAGGCGGCGGTGAACTTCCGGATGTCCTCCGTCATTGTGGGCCACCAAAACCGCTGGCCGATGAACGCCGCTGTGCGCCGGGCTCCGGGGTGGCCCGCGAGCCTCGATGAATGCCCCCACTGCAGAACCTGCGAACGGACAGACTGGGGAACAAACAGGCGGTTAGGGGGACAGGAGCTGGGGCCCGGTTCGTTCTGGAGGGCGGTGCGGACGGCGGTCTCGACGTCCCACAGCGCCGCTGCGACAACGCATCGGGCAGGCAGGACTGTGCTGGGTTCCTGGGAGTCCTCGGCAGGGGCGTGCTGGCGCGAGAGGGCGTCAGGTTTACCGTTCTTAGAGCCTGGTCGATATGACAGTGTGAAATCAAAACGGGAGAAGAAGAGAGACCAGCGGGCTTGTCGGGGATTGAGGCGTTTGGCTGATCGGACGTACTCGAGGTTCTTGTGATCAGTCCACACCAAGAATGGAACACTCGCCCCCTCCAGCCAGTGCCTCCACTCCTCGAGCGCCAGCTTGATGGCTAGCAGCTCCCGGTCGCCGATGTCGTAGTTACGCTCGGTGGGCGTAAGGCGGTGAGAAAAGTAGGCGCAGGGGTGGAGCTTGTTGTCGGCAGCCGATCGCTGAGACAGGATCGCCCCCACTCCCACGTCCGAAGCATCCACCTCCACCACGTACTGACGAGCGGGATCGGGCTGGGTGAGGACAGGCGCCGAGGTAAAACGAGCCTTCAAGTTGCGGAATGCCTCCTCGGCAGCCGGAGCCCAGGTGAACGCTCTGCTGACAGATGTCAGGGCGGTGAGGGGAGCCGCTACCGTGCCGTAGTTGCGAATGAAGCGACGGTAGAAGTTCGCGAAACCCAGGAATCGCTGCAGCTCCCTGCGGGAGGTGGGGCGAGGCCACTCCTCGACGGCGCGGACCTTCTGCCGGTCCATGCGGATACTTCCAGCCGTGATCACGAAACCCAGGAAGGAAGTGGTGTGCTGATGGAAGGCGCACTTCTCCGCTTTCACGTACAGGTGATTTTCGAGCAGGCGCTGCAGAACGCGGCGGACGTGCTGTACATGCTCAGGCAGGGAGCGAGAGAAGATCAGGATATCGTCGAGGTACACGAACACAAACTGGTTGAGCATATCTCGGAGGACGTCGTTCACTAAGGACTGGAACACGGCTGGGGAATTCGTCAGACCGAACGGCATGACCAGATATTCATAGTGCCCCGAGGGGGTGTTGAACGCCGTCTTCCACTCGTCCCCCTCGCGGATCCTGACCAGGTGGTAGGCATTACGGAGGTCGAGTCTCGTGAAGACGGTAGCGCCCTGTAGCGACTCGAAGGCGGACGACAGAAGAGGCAGGGGGTAGCGGTTCTTGATGGTGATGGCGTTGAGGCCCCGGTAATCGATGCAGGGACGGAGGGAGCCGTCCTTCTTCCCTACGAAGAAGAATCCGGCCCCCGCAGGAGAGGAGGAGGGGCGAATGAGACCGGCCGCGAGAGACTCCCGGATGTATTTATTCATGGCCTCGGTCTCTGGTGGCGATAAAGAAAACAGTCGCCCCCGAGGGGGGGACGAGCCGGGCAGCAGGTCGATGGCGCAATCATACGGGCGATGAGGAGGCAACGAGGTGGCGCGGGACTTGCTGAAGACAAGTTTCAGGTCCATGTATTCGGGCGGCAGCGCCGACAGGTCCGGGAAGTCCTCGGGAGCGGAAGCGATCGACGACACCGGGGTAACGGCATCCCGAAGGCAGTGGGAGTGGCAAAAGGGGCTCCAGCCCAGGATTCGGTTGCCCTCCCAGTCGATGTGGGGGTTGTGTCGCGCCAACCAGGGGCGACCCAGGACCACGGCGGCTTGCGGGGAGCGGATGACGTTGAGAACAATCTCCTCGCGGTGGTTGCCCGAGACGAGGAAGTCGACCGGGGGAGTGGCGTGGGTCACGCGAACCAGGGGAGCCCCGGTGATCGCGTGGGCTTCCAACGGCGAGTGCAGGGGAACGCGGGGCAGGCGCAGCTGGGTTGCCAGGTTGGCGTCGATAAAACTGCCATCCGCCCCGGAGTCAATCAGGACGGAGACAGCGTGGCTCTGACCTCCGACGAGCAGGGTGGCTGAAAATAGAGGAAGGGTCTGGGGGGAGTGACGCAGGGGGGTTACACTCACCTGCAATCCCCCCGCTGCGGGTGACCGCTGGCCCTTGGCCGGGCAGTTCGCCACAAAATGGCCAGGCTGCCCGCAGTATAGGCAGGACTGGGTGCTGATTCGCCGTTGTCGCTCCGCGGGAGACAGGCGGGTGCGGTCGACCTGCATCGGTTCGGAGGTTCCCGGGGATGGTGGTGCAGGGCTTCTGGCCGGCATCGGGAGGGGTTGTTCACGGACGGAACCGGGCAGGCTGCTGGACGCTCTCTCCCTGCGTCTCTGCGAAAGGCGCTGGTCTACGCGGATGGCCAGGTCCACCAAGGCCTCGAAGCTGGCCGGCAGCTCCCGAGTAGCCAGCTCGTCCTTGATGGACTCCGCGAGACCGTGAAGGAAGGCGTCCAACTGGGCCTCCGCGTTCCACCCGCTGGTGGCAGCCAGGGTGCGGAAGTCAATTGCGTAGTCCGACACCGAGCGACGACCCTGGCGAATCTGCAGCATTTCTCTTGCTGCCTCGCGGCCCTGCCTGGAACGGTCAAACACCCTTCTCATCTCATCGGCGAATCCGGCATATGAGTTGCAGAAGGGAGCGCCGGCGTCCCAGACAGCAGTACCCCACTCCCTCGCTCGTCCGGTCAGCAAGGTAATGACGTAGGCGATCCTCGCCCGGTCTGTGGGGAACGTGGAGGGTTGCAGCTCGAATATCAGGGAACACTGCGAGAGAAACGAGCGGCAGGTTCCCGGGTCCCCCGCGTACGACTCGGGGGGTGGCAGCCGAGGCTCCCGGCCGGGAGGCGCTGGCGGAGCCGGTGGGTAGACAGCCGCTGGCGGAAAAGGTCGGCTCTCCTGGCCGAGCTGCAATTGGTGCAGCCGCGCAGAGACCTCAGCGAGGCTGGTGGCGAAACCCTCCAGGGACCGGCCGATGGAATCCAGCTGGTTCTGGTGTCCGCCCAATAGAGCACCCTGGAGCTCTAGGGCCGTCCTCAGCTGAGGTAGGTCCGCTGTGTCCATGCTGGCTAGTTCGTTCTGTTACGCCGGTGATCGGGGCACAAGCGCGGACCACAGGATGTTCCGGTTCCAGGCGATTATTAGAAAGGGACAGGCAGTTCGTGAATCCAGGGACAGGCAGGGTTCAAAACACAGGGAGGCAATCCGGGGGCAAATCCAAAGACGGGAGTCAGGGAGAACAGGGTCCGGAATCAGGCAGGAGAGTGGCAGCGATCAGATCAAAACGGCAGGCAGGAATCGTGGTCAGGAAACAGGCAGGATCGGCAATGAAGAAGTAAATCACAAAAACAAAGCGCGGGGACGAGACAGGTGAAACACACTGCAACGAACTAGCAACGAGACAGAGACACGTAGGGAAGATATAGGGCTGAGGTAACGAGGAGATGGGAGGCAGGTGAGCAGGCAGGCAGGTGCAGGCAATAAGGGAATCAGGTGGGCGGGGACCCGGCGGGGAGCCGGGCGGGGCAGGAACACAAGGAAAACAAAAGCACAAGGACAGGGAAAACAAAAACACTGCGGCTTAAGGGGGCGGAGTCCTGACACAAGGGTTATTAACTCTGCCGTAGTATCTTATTAAAATATATGTGAACTGGTGTGGAAAAGCATACGTTTGTCTGAAGGTATAATTCATGCCCCAAAGAATGAATCAGTCAGTTCATGAATATGTAAAGCATTTAGTTGATGCACAAAAACCATCAGCCAGGGAACAGTTTTTCATGTCTTCTGTAATGAGGTGATTAACCTCAGTGCTCACACTCACATGTACGGTGCAAGCATTCAGCTCTGATTTGTGTGTAGACTGCAGTTTCCTGCTAGAGTCGCCACAGTAAAATTATGCAGTTCCAGTCTATTTACGGGGTGACATACATAATCATTAAAGCAATGTGAAAGATGCCAAACTTTGTTTTGTCTCCAGTGCTTCAAAATAAAACCAAAAAGCTTTCCCAACTTAGAATGAGGGAACATTTTGCTAATATTTCATTCAAGAAGTAAAAAATGAATGCACGTGGGAAATCGTGTTACACCACATCGCTCCCAGAGTAATTACCTTCACCCCCAGAAATGGAAACCAATGAAACCAAGGAAGGACAGTGATATTATTGTTCCAGTGTTTTATTTGCAAGCTGAGGTTTACATTAAACATGAATATATTTTCAGGCAGAAAGTTGGCCGTGTTTATTATGGAGAGCAATATTGATCAGCATATCTGGCTCAAACCGACGCCCTTTACTGGAGAAGTTAATTGTCTATTATAATTTTGCAAAGGTGGACCACACTCATAATATAAGAGAAGCATTAACAAACATGCAAGTTGTACTGATTAATTGATCATAATGTGTATTTTGACAAGAAAAAAGATGTAGGTCAAGCATGCAGGAAGTGTAAATTTTCAGCTACCTGTTATTACATTTTTGCCAATATGCCTGATCATAGCCTTCTGAAATCAGAAGTGATGGCTGTTGCACATTATATAGATGACAGACTGATGTTCCAATGTATGCTTTGACAGCTGTGAAAGGCCACAACGTACAAGAGGAAGAAATAGTTATGGGGTTATTACAGAGGCATTTATTTAAAAAAAAAAAAAAAAAACATTTTCTATGATACTATGAAGGTTAGGCTGAAACAGGCATATCTTCTGTTTTGTCTTTCCTGTGTTCATAAAAGGATGGGTAACAGTGAACAAGGGTCTCTAATTTTCTGTCCAGGCTTGAATCAAATGACATGCAAGTGCAATTATGTCCTTAATTATTTAACCATAGAAAAGTGATCAGTCTTCATACCTGTAATTTAGCATGCTTTATTGTGTCTTGACATTTGCATCAAGTCTGCTGAATAGGCACACATTTAGATTTTTATCCTGCTGTCAGGTCAAAAAAGGTTTACAGTACATGTAAGAACTGCAAGGGGATGCAGGCTGCTCCCTCATACAGTTTAATCTTTTATTTTAGCTCAAATCCCATGGGAATTGCTTGTGGGGGTGGGGGGATCTCTCAGCCAGTGGGAATTTTTTGGCTATAGGTGGTCTGAGCTGGTATTAAATGGAAATTATTGGAGCCACTAGACCAATAACAGCAGAAATAGGTTGATCCATTGAAGTCAAACTGCAGTCTTTTCAACTGACAGATGTTACACATCTCACACAGGTTCTAATGGGTGTTTAAGTTCAGTGCTAGTGTAAAAGTAGTCATTAATTTCATCTCCCATCTGTGCCATTGGAAAATGCTGCTCAGCACTTGCCTACTGAATGCACCTCTGCTTGGCAAACTTCTCATTTATCCAAATTTCCAATGATCCAAGTCAGAAATCCAAGTTTGTAAATGGATGTCTGTCTGTACTGCGGCTCCTTGTGTCATGTAATATGGGTGATTTGAACTGATGCATTTTTTTCAAGATGCTGTAAGTCTTGCCTCATCTTTTTTTTATGATTACCCCTTGGCCTGTGTGGATGATCAGGATTTAAAAGAGGCATATTTATTTGTGGATGTTGAACTACTTAATGGCGTTTGAGTATGTGGATATTCCATCTGGGATATTGCGGAGCTGAAATATTTTTATATGTTTCACGAAAATTGTTTTGGATCTCTGTGGTGTGCAATTGTTCATCTAAATTTTAATTAACTATTATTGCTCTGTATACCCAGTAGAGCTGGGTGTATATACCTAGTAGGGCACAAATTTTCAGTCAGTCTTAGCGTAAAAATGAGGCACTGATGCATTGTATTATTTATGAATGATAAAGAAAAGCAATCAGACAATCCCATCAACCATTAAGTGATCAGTTTCTCTGAAAATATTTTCTCTGAAAATATTTATGTGCATGTATATGACTATAATACATACTGCTTGGATCTATGTTTTAAACTGTAATGTTATTTAGAAAGTAGTGATACATAGAAAATCATGTTATACTAGCTAAGCTACAGATACCTTTAGGCTCTCTGTGGGATATTAAAACTGATTTAAAGTACATCAATTGCATTGTTTTGTTTTTCTTAGCCTGGGGCTAGCCATTCAGCTAAGTATGTCAAACTCATCATTTGCTGAAAGTCAGTGCTTATATTTGTACCAGCTGTATATTTCTCTCCCAGTTAATGCATCAATGATCCCATGTATTGATCTCAGGCCTGGTCTTTATGTTATCGGAAGAGCTCCAGCCACAATGCTTTGATTTGCAGTGCAGTGAAGATTTTTTTTTTCCTTTCTAAACTGGCCATTATTTACACAGCACAA
The DNA here is from genome assembly GCF_013368585.1 of Megalops cyprinoides. Lineage (NCBI taxonomy): Eukaryota > Metazoa > Chordata > Actinopteri > Elopiformes > Megalopidae > Megalops > Megalops cyprinoides. The sequence goes on along the minus strand of NC_050585.1, from coordinate 16,897,026 downwards.
TGATCGACACATTACCAAACGTAATGAAGCTAGGACTGTGTAATGGATGACTGATAACAACATAACAGGAAGAAAACCTCATGTATATATTTACACGCTCTGAAGAACCTGCCTTGCTCTGAGGCATGGGAATAAAGTTTACTGTTTTCAGGATGTTGTGAACACTAACACTAACACTAAATTGATTGTGGCTGCAGTCAGTCATGATCATCAAGCTGTTCTTCCATCCATATAAACAGCTTTTAAGGTCTCTTGGTAAGCAGAGGGAAGAATTCAGCCATTCACTCTGAGGTTAAAAGGTCACGCAATAAATTTCCTCAACTCCTTTCATGTTCTTAATCATTCAGACAGTTCCTTTGGCTGGTGGTGTGTGTAGTTCAAACATATCAAATGCAGATATTTCAAGCCAGACTAGACCATAATCACCAAGTGCACCATTGGCATTTGGAAGCTTAAGGAGTGTGAATGATTGTGATGGAGAATTTTATTTTATGAGCATGCTGCTAAAATTTTTGTATATATTTTTGAAGAGCACCGTGACCGTGGAATAACCACCAGTGAGTTGTATTTGAGGAACCCATCATGGAAGAATGAAACTCGGACTATGAATATTACCACAGATGAAGATACGCAGCAAGGAAGGAAAATGCCTTCTCAAACGCACACAGACTGTGAGCAGTTACTTGGCGTAAAGATCAAGCCAAGAAAAGAGCATAATGAATGCATCAAAAGTAGATAGAGACCGGAGATGATATCTCACTGTGCCCCCACACTCAAGAATCACAGTTAATCTAACTCTCACAGGAATGTTTGTGCAACATTTCACAGTTGCGGCATTTCAAATTTTATTTTGTCGCATTTCCACAGGTTGGTGCCGCAAAGAGAAATATTTCCAATAAAACAGCTGCACTGTGGGCAAGATTTTGCAAAAGAGAGAGTGGATTATTTTCAGGGGTGGCTACAGCTGTTTTCTGAATGAGCCTGAGTAGTTTTTCAACAAGTGTTTGTTAACATGCATACCTGATTAGGTCTTGAAATCAATTTAAATGTGAGATTAATTTTTTTCCTCAGATATTAAGTCACTATTTTAAAAAAGTAGATGGATGTTAAATTAAGCAGAGTTACCATTACACAAGTCAATGGCCTGCACTGGACAGAACTGCTTGGAATGTCCAGCCAAAGTCTCCCCCCATTGAGTTTCTCATGAGACCACCCTACAGGTAGGTGCCTCTTAAATTGAGGGCCATTATGCTGGGGAAATGTTTCCTAAGGGACAAAAGAGCATTTGCCCCTTCCCCCAAAATTAGCATTTAAATGAATTTATTTACATGGTATTGCATTGAGTTGTCCAGGGTACTAGTTGTGGGGGTGGAAATGATTTGTTCCCCAGTGACTTAAATAGACTAAACTGCTCCCTGGACAGTTTCTCTGCATGAAAGCGAAGCATTAGACCTTATCCACCCACTCTGAACTATTATGCACAATCTCTCAGCTAATACATAAACAGGTGAATTGAACTTGGACAAAACTTTACAAACAGAAAAAGTTTAGCAAAATAAGATTAGAATACTATGCCTACACCTAGAATACCACAAGTCCTGGCTGGACTCTGATATTCTGTCTGCTAATATTGTCTGAAGCTTCTCTTACATTTATATACTGTCCTGATTGTTTCATCATTAAAGGTGTATAGTTTTCTCACAGTTTGTTATTTCACTGTGTTTAACAATGTATTTAAAACATGTGTCTACATTTAAGAATCTCTTTCAAGGAAGGCATTGGATTTTCAGAGTAAAAGAGCCATGTCTAAATTACTCTGCCTAAACTGGTAATCATGCAAAGATGAGGAAATAACCACATTTCTTGTAATTAGGCATGTAACAGATTGTTGAGCTGTGCTAATGTGTTTTATACTGCTTTTAGCAGTGTGATAGACGTTTGTTGTGTAAATGAATGGACTCTCAGAGGCGCACCACTTGAGCGCTTTTACCTACCTCCCCTAATGACAACTTCATTCTTCTTAGACTCTAGTAATGCTTAAGAGCTGAAAAATCCTGTTACTGTACTCCTTTGTAATCCCAAGGGTATGTGGCCGTTTTGTTTTCTTGTTGGGGGAAGGGATGCTCAGCCATAGTCTTCCATCTGCCAGCTAATTATGCCATTGACATGATTATTATTGACTCATTTGGAACGCAGATAGCAATTGTACATTTGCTTCTTTCACCCTCCTGGGTTCTGCTCACCTTTTTTTTTTTTTTTTACTTTAGCATGAAAAGATGGGTGAACACGTAGTTTACTCCAGCGAGCAAATTTACATTAGCAGTCTGAAGGAGTGTAAAGGAGGACAGTGCTAACTGGAAATATTTGTGGAAGAGTGAGTGATAGCTAATTTTATGAAGAATGGAAACTGTCTGTGAGTATGTTCATATGCTCATTGGGGGTGTAAATCTGTTAGCAGTGAAACACAGGTCAATGATAAGGAACAGATTGAGGACATCAGCTTCTTGAGGGGCTAGCAGGTCAGCAGGAGCTGCTTGGATGTTGATAGTTGAATTAGAATTCCTTCATCAGGCTGAAACAATCGCTGAGGTCTGGGCTTGCAATTTCGTAAGTGAACAACAGTGAAAAGCATTAATGGGAATTATCTACCCAAGAGCTGGAGATCGAACTGGGCCACCGTGGAACTGGAGCTGAATGACTAATTCCTGGCAGTCTGGAAAGAACAGAGGTGTCTGTCTGGGCTTTTGTAGTCTGGTGTGACACATTGTCAAAATGTGCACCCATTTATACTGAATTTGTGTATTCTTAGACATAATGCAGTTTTTGTACAGCGTGGCGCTAACTAGTACATAACATTTGTCTGGAGCTGGAACAAATATACTGATTTATCAGTGCATCGGGTTGAAAACGGTCACTGCATATTCAGAAATGCCATGGATAAAACTCATTGCCCTACAAGTTTTTGGAAGATAACTATTCATGTCCCAGTTATTTTGTAAAGTAAAACACAGGCCATAGATGCTTGAGTGAAAGCTAGCTAGTTAGTGACTAACATTATACTTGATTCTACAAGTAACATCTTACTTAATTAATTTATGAATTGTCTCAGCAGTTACTCATAAATATCTACAGATGAAGTGGAATGCCTTACTTTCTTAGAGTTTTTTCCTCCGACTTCAGCTAATTCCTCTTTGTATGGTCTTTCACTGATATTGCTGAGTCACTAGCTGGTATCATTTATGAGCATCAAAGCAACACAGTTTGCAGCAAGAAGAGTACCGCAGCGTGAGTCAAAGGAGAAGCTTTACTGGCACCTATTACAGGACAATATACATACACTATTTTGTATTGATTTTCTCCCAAGTTCCCACTGTGTCCCACATTGTCTCCTCAATGTCTGGCAATATCCCGATGAGCCAAGCCCTTATTTATGCCCATGTCTGACCCCCTGGGGAAGTGGCGGTGTCTGATTGTAGCCTCACTGTCAGGTTAAGCAGATTTCTCTGCCTCAAATCCACATATTATCAGGATTAAACATTAGGGAAATGCACCCTCTGGATGATGGATGAGCATTCAGTATGAAAATGTAATTAATCTGGACTGGAATTTTGTCAAAGACAGATCTAATCCAAAAGGTATCATGTTAAGTACCACTGCAACAATTTAGCAGCATGCAGGCTCACCTCATAATTCACCCTCATCTCATTGATTGTGTTAAAGAGCATGGAGAGCATAGACTGGTTGGTGTGAGGCTACAGAATAAATGGCAGGTTTGAAAGTTTTTTTTCCACACAGGTCTTTGGTCCAGCAGAAACCTTCCCCAATTTTTTTTTTGCATTGCTGTAGAATATGTCTACATATTAGACACCATAACTGCAGGTTTACTTTATCTGTGCATGTGAGTCCCCTCCATCTAAAATTAGTCTCTCTGTACCCTAATGATTATATTTGTGGAACAAATAATGAAGTGATCCGGGATCCCCTGTGGCTGTCAGGCTGTCACGAGACACCCTTTAAAACAGACCATGTATCATGATGTTGGTGAAGATTATTGAAGAGGATGGAGTGGGAATTGTTGAGACTGCGATTCAAGTGATGAAGGTATTGAACGTACACGACATACATAACATTATTAAATTATTCATTTGTTCTGCAGGCAGCCCTATCTGGAGAGATTTATATTTGACATTTCATCCATATATGCAGTTGAAGCAATTCAGGTTAAGTACCTTGCTCAAGGGTACAGCAGAAGTGTTCCACCATGGGATTTGAACTTGCAACCTTCAAGATATGAGCCTCCTCATTCACCAGTAGTTCAGCCTGATACCTCCTGTCACATCCCATTGCCATCCATTGGCAAGGACTCTGAGGGCTAACCTGTGCCTAAGGGGTCCGAGATCTGAAAAGCGACAGAATGAATTTAAAACCAAAGTCATCACACAAATCCAGAGGAGGCCAGTTTGGACTTCTGTGACATTGTGGGCCTATACTGTTGGCACTGTTTCTTTTTACTTGTGACACATGTGAGACACAATAGCATAGCAATATTAATATTTTCAGCAGTGCTTTCTGCTGAGGGATTTTGCTGAAATGTTTGGGTGGTACAGTACAGTGTACAGCTACCTGTTTGTCTGTGCTAGGATTTTAGGGTGCTAAGTACGGTGGGTGTATTGCTTACTGAAAAATCACCTTTTGGGCCGATTTATGTGACAAATGTCAGATTTAAAAAAAAAAAAAAAGTTTTTCCCCCATAAAGTTTTGTGAACTTATCAAACAAAAGGCCTAAAGTACTGTCCACATTGTATTTGGAATATCTCTGTCCATCACAAAAAAAGAAAAACCCAGAGTTTCCCAACTTCAAAGAGGCATCTATTACCTTTTAAGCTACAACACTCACAATGTTCTGTTTGTGTGTTTTGATATAATGGAAATTGATATTTTTCTTCTGGAGAAACATGATGGAGGAGGCCATTTGTATGAATATCATGGGAGGGAAATGAAAGTGTTTGTCGAAATATAATCCCTGCACACCTTTAATAGGTGTAATTTTTTCACTTCCTCAGTTTCAGGTTTGGATGAAAAAATGGCTTTCGCCTTTGTAGATGGAAAATATTGATGCATCAGTAAAATAAACCCATTGACTTAAATTTTTTTTCTTTGTATTTGTACAGCAAATTGGGCTGACTGCTTTGTACAAAATTCTTTGGCCAGGCAGATATTTGGGGGGTTGAGGGAAACTATTCAAGTATTAACAATTTTTCAACTGATTTTTGAAGTATCTCAGATGGAATTTTTAGTCATGAAGTAAAATTGTAAATAGATGATAATTTATTCATTAGTATTTTCAAGTATAGATTTTACAGTTGCAATCATGTGAAAGTGTTAGTTCAGTAGGTAACCTGAACCATGTCTCAGGGTCATTTTAACCCTGCATTTGCAGCAGTCTTCTCAGGCACATGCGGCAGTTTTGTGTTTTGTTGGGCCTCTACCTGACACAGGTGAGATCAGATACAGTACCCAAAGCTTTGGTTTGGCTCTGGTTACTTCAACCAATGAAAGACCTGTACAACAGCACGTCATCCCAGAAATCGGAAGCTATTTCATTATCAGGTTTGGCATAAATGAAATTGGAAGATACTCTGTGTTAAGGAGGTACAGACTTGCCATTTACCTCACAAAAAAGTCAGTTGCATGATCTCTTGCAGTCCATTTTACCTCTATTAAAAATGATAGGAACCTGTGGTTTTTATTGTCATTTTTATTGTCCATTTCGGTAAACTGGAGTGCAAGAATATGCAACTCTGATTTTCTCTCCCCCCCAAAAAAAACAGCATAAGACTGTCAAATGCTACAATGATCCCATATGCTGTCCTTTAGTTACTGTGTGAGTTTGGTTCACATTCATTCAGTACAAATTGTGGGTCATCCTCAGGGGTGTTGCATAAGCGCTTCATCATGTTTCAATTTGAGATATGCTCTGACGCAGCTTAGCACATCGTTCATTTTCACATGTTTAGATCTCTCTCATTTCCTTGCCGAGGAAAGGTGTGAAACTATTCACCCTGCACCAGGGTGCAGTGTTCGGAAATGTCCCCGCCTCTTAACACAGTGTGCATTGTGGTTACCTGGAAAACCTATTTGGAACATTTGTTGTTATTTAAACAGATCAGTGCCACTGGCACGCTGCATGGAAAGCTACCCGGTAACACAAGAGAGGAGATGGCGTCTTTGATCGTGCTCATGCCTGGATACATCCCCAAGCCCTCTATTCCTGTATCCTCATTTAATAAAAATGCACGCTAAAACTGGTTAAAATACTGCTGTGGCTGAGACTTGGTACAGACTGTTCAGAGGTCTTCCTGAGAGATGCATTAAAGTAAAAAAAAAAGCTGGCATGTAAATTCAAAGTATTTAACAGCTCAGCCAATGGCCTCTGCTTCGCTAGAACTACCCAGGGCTGGATCTGGATTTGTTGTTAAAGCAAACATAATTAAGATGTTTTTTTCTCTTTCTGTCAGTTTGAGCCAGGTGGCTCTTGAGACAAAGAAAACAAAGGGTCATGTGACTGGCTCATGAGGTCAAATGCGATTGTCTGCAACAGGTGTTATTTCCGGGAGGCAGGGAGCTGGTCAGGCTGATATCTGCTCAACACATCAGGACGCTCAGGAAGTGTGCTGGTGACCCCCCGCAGTAGACTTGTGCTGAGTGGAAGCTTGGAACTCAGACTGGAAAGCTTATAGTTCCTGTCTTGATTGTGAAGCAGAAGTCAGGGAAATATGTCTGCAAAGCCACTGGGAGCACTTCATATTAGAGAGTTGATTTAGGTGCCAGAAACAATGGATAGGAATAGACCTGGCAAAAGTTGGACATAATGCCGGAACACAGAGGCCAAGCTTCCAACTCAGGTTTTTATGAGGGGGTTTTGTGTGTGTGTGTGAGATTGCCTTTCTCCCCTTTGGACAGGAAAAAAACCCCAATGTGCCAGACATTGACAAATTGTCTTTGGCTTCCTGGGCCGCTGTCTTGCTGTAGTTAAAGCGAGGAAGCGATTATGCTGTTGTTAGAGTTGATGACTGGAGCGCGAATGCAGAAGCCTCCCCCAGACCCTCCTCCCCCCGACGAGTCAGTTTGATTCCCTGTGGAGGTGATGAATGGCCGAGAATTCCTGGGACGAGCGGCCCGTGGAACCAATTACAGCCCCGAGTGAGAGTCAGCCATGCCCTGCAGGGAGGGACTTGTATAATATCATGCGCAGATCTCCTGCCCTTCCAACTTTCCATGCAGGTTTTCTAGAGGGGGGTGTGCGCGCAAGTGTATGCGCTTGGACAGAAACCTCAAATTTGCAGCCCACTTTCAGGAATCGCACGACACACAACCTCATCTTGTTCATGAAATCCAGACCACCAAATGCAGTCTGTGGAAGGAATTACGGTTTGGAGTTAAGTCTGCTGTGCCCTGCAGGGAGGGACTCGCTCTTAAGTTTCTTAAATGTGTGCTTAGCTCCCCAGAACCTTCTCAGAAAAGTTAGAATGTGTCCACTCCTTGTTTTTCTTTGGTGACCTCCGAGGAAACTTTAGCTTCTTGAAGTCAGGAGTGACCAGTTCGATCAACACAAACATGTAACACAAATCTCGCAGTACAGCGAAGAAGATCCCCGCCACTCACTGCAACAATAGAGCGATCACACAACAATAACAAAGGTTAGACAAATAGTAGCATTGGTTCCACAGCCGTGTTCAGAGAGTCTAACAAAATTGTGTATATAATGAAAAGGGGAAAATTTGCCAGTCAAAGTGGCGCAATATGCAAGTCACACCTCAAAATGGGACAATATGCAAGGGATAATCCCCTTAGTTCACAAAAGAGGTGTCATGAGGTGTTTCATAGGGTTCAGATTGTCTGGTGATGCTTAGCTGCAGCTCTGTTCTCTGGTATACTGCTAGTTTGGCAGAAAGTGGAGGTGAGAGCGGCTGTGTCCCTCAGAGGTGCTGTTCCCCTGCGTGCCTGTTCTCCCCAGTGCCCAGCTCTTCTCCCCTTCCTCTTGTGTCCACTCGCCACTCACTTAATTCTCCCTCCCTGTCTGAATGTGAGGGAATGCCAGTGTCCTCTGTTCTGACAGCGGCGCAGGTTTATCTCCTCTGAGTCCAGCTGCAAGGCACTGGCACTCCTGAAATCCTATTCCGTTCCAACTCAAATCACATAATCGCTGAAGTAAGGACAAAAATAAAAAATAAAAAGGAAATCAATGAACGGAATCCAATCTTGTTTGTGCCCCTCTGATTGGGTATTAATCTGATTTAGTGTTGGTCTCTTGGTTTAGAGATTAAATGGTTAAGCCCTCTCCCTGCTTTCACAAGAGGCTTGGGTCCAGTATGCCTCTCTGGTTCCTTTCTTTCTTATCTGCCCTCTCAAAAGAGAAAACTCCATCCTGCCCTTTAAAGACCAAGCTATTGTGATTGCAGGTGTAAATCCCACCAAGGCAGGGGATGTGGGTCCTGAAAAGGGACTCAAAAAAAAGCATTACATCTACTTTAAAACTCAGACCTGATGTTTGGAAGGTCAATCCGGGAAAAAGAAAAAATATATAAATAAATCAATGTGACATGTGAATCATGGTCCTGTGGGGGAAGGGTGTCAGACTTTACAGCTGGGGCATTTAGTCAGTGCCTGATCTGGGATTTTAAGGGAGAGACAAATCTGGCACTGCGTGTTAAACCTATTTGGCCCGCGTGCTAAGGCAGCTCTGCTGGTTGTGGTGTCGAACAATTGTGCCTTTGCTGGCTGTGCTGTGCATTTGCACACTGTGCTGTGTGCCCATTAAGAAAGCATTGACTGCTACCATGTGCTTTACCTGGGCAGGACAGAAAAAAGACAATGGAGGTTTTGGTTTTACTCTTTTTACTTTTTTTGGCTTTGCCTCAGTGCGTATGCAGTGAGGGCATGCTGGCTGTACACAGTACATAGGACACACTCTCTGCATCCTGATGGTCACATATCCCTTGATACAGCCAGATGAAGTCAAGAGGGAGAGCTGGATGGATGGGAATGGGAGATGATGGCGCGTCCGTTATATGAAATTTTGTCCTATTTTGAGCCAACCTCTCTCCACAGAGTTAATCACACCTCAAAGCAACTGCTCCCAGGCGGATGGGGCCACTTGGGAAACACAGACACATTTTTATTTTTATTTTCTTCTGACCTGTGGTCTAGCTGCCTCTGTGCCTGGGATTGCGGGAAAGGTCTGCACCTTCTGCTCTGAAGTTTAGTCGTGTTCATTCAAGGGCTCCTCCGAGTCTCATTCTAGAGGTCACCCAGGTTGAGAGCCGCACCTCTTGTCTCACATCTAACACCAAGACAGAGGCAATGAGAAATTGGAAGAAAACAGCAGATTTGAGCCCATGCAAAAGACAGGTGGATTGGTCTTCATCACAGGGTGACAGTGCCTTGGCTCTTTTTTACAACCTTACGAGCACCATGCTCCTCTCATCTTACAAAAAATAAATCATTTATCACAGAAAGTTAGCAGAGAGCTAGCAGAATGAGAGATAGCATCAAGCTGGGGGGAATATACACTATATGGCCAAAAGTATGTGGACACCTGACCATCACACCTATATGAGCTTATTGTCATCCCATTCCAAAACCATGGGCATTAATATGGGGTTGCCCCCCCCTTTGCAGTTATAACAGCCTCCACTCTTCTGGGAAGGCTTTCCACAACATTTTGGAGTGTGTCTGTGGGAATTTGTGCCCATTCAGCCAAAAGAGCATTTATGAGGTCAGGCACTGATGTTGGACGAGAAGGCCCGGCTCGCAATCAGCGTTCTGATTCATCCCAAAGGTGTTCAGTGGGGTTGAGGTCAGGGCTCTGTGCAGGCCACTGGAGTTCCTCCATGCCAGACTCGTCAAACCATGTCTTTATGGACGTTGCTTTGTGCACACAGGCACAGTAATGCTAGAACAGGAAAACGCTCCCCTCAAACTGTTGCCACAAAGTTGGAAGTATACAGTTGTTTAAAATGTCTTGGTATGCTGAAGCATTAAGATTACCCTTCACTGGAACTAAGGGGCCTAGTCCAAACCCTGAAAAACAGCCCCAGACCATTATCCCTCCTGTACCAAACTTTACAGTAGGCACTGTGCATTCCGGTAGGTAGCGCTCTCCTGGCATCTGCCAAACCCAGATTCGTTCATCAGGCTGCCAGATAGTGAAGTGTAATTCTTCACTCCAAAGAACGCATTTCCACTGCCCCAGAGTCCAGTGGTGGCGTGCTTTGCACCACTCCAGCCACCGCTTAGCATTGCGCATAGTGATGTTGGGCTTGTGTGCAGCTGCTCGGCCATGGAAACCCATTTCATGAAGCTCCCGACGTACAGTTCTTGTGCTGATATTGCAGCCAGAGACAGTTTTGAACTCTGTAGTGAGTGATTCAACAGAGGGTAGGCGGGTTTTTACATGCTACGTGCTTCAGTACTTGATGGCCCTGCTCTGTGCGTGGTGTGCCTCTTCTTGGCTGAGCTGTTGTTGCTCCTAGACGCTTCCACTTGACATTAATAGTACTTACAGTTGACCAGGGGCAGATCTAGCAGGGCAGAAATTTCGCAAACTGACTTGTGGCAAAGATGGCATCCTATGACAGTGCCACGTTTACAGTCACTGATTTCTCCAGTACGACCCATTCTACTTACAAGGTTTGTCTATGGAGATTGCATGTGGCTGTGTGCTTGATTTTATGCGCCTATTAACAATTGGTGTGGCTGCAACATCTGAACTCGATAATTAGGAGGAGTGTCCACATATTTTGGTCGTATAGTGTAGGAGAAAAATGACAAAATTTGGACTTTCAAACACATTTGCAACAAGTGGTATGTGGACAAGGCATGTACAGTTAGCAAATTTGAAGTGGCAAACATGAAATGACTCACTGGCAATAATGGCACAAGTTATGGATTGCAATAAAATTCAAACTGCGGGCCATTTGAGGCCACATTCTTTGGGAATACCAGGCATACAGAGAGCATGGTGGGTGTTGAGAGCACCTCGTTTTAGGTGGATTTTGACGGATGGAAGTTCTGTGGGTGGGTGTATAGACCATGGGAGGAAGAAAAAAGACAAAAAGCCTGCCCCCCTCTACACACACACAATGGTGACCTCTCCATAACCCCTCTAGAGAGCTGAGTCACTGAGCTTGAGATGGGTGGCAGAGAGCAGTTTTTAGGTGTAGCCTCTGCGTGACCACTGAGGCTGCCCTGCGGATAACACAGCAGACCGACAGGACTGATGGACTGATGGAGAGATGGAAAGATTGGCAGGGGGTGGCCTGTCAAGCCTGGCATCGATCCCTCATCTTCCTCTGAAGAGCTAATGCCAAAGTAACTAATGCAGGCTTCTATTGATTCACCAGTTTCAGGCTTGGCTGAGCTTCGCTGTAGAGCTGCTCCAATCTCAGGAAGTCAGCCAAACACCCCCACACTTGTTACCGTGGTTGGGGGGTTATTTGTGTGGGAGTATGTGTGTGTGTGTGTGTGTGTGTGTGCATGCGTGTGTGTGTGTGTGTGTGTGTGTGTGTTTTGAATGTTTGTAAGCTGCATTTTTCTGGAGTGTGACTGTAGAGTGTTAGGAGGCTGTGTGAGGATTCTGTCTGTGGAGAATGTGTTTGCAGAGTGAGTTAGAAATCTGTGTGAAGTATATAAGATTATGTGATACATTTGTGAGGTAGCAGGTGTAAAATATGTGTGTATGTGTGGAGAGAGAATGTTTGGAGCATGTGTGTGGGGAATATGAACTAGCTAGTGAGGCTCTGATAGAGTTAGGGTGAGGAGGTGAGGCAAACAGAGGCCCTGCCCCCCTGCTGATTGGTAGCCACAACAGTGAGAATGTTTTAGATGCTCCCTCTGGATCAATATCTTAACTAATCTAGTCTCCATACTGTCACGCTCCAAGGGTCAATATTCTGGGTCTGGAAAAGGGTATTTGGGCCAGTATGAGGGTAAACAACAAAAGATGGCAGCCATGTCCCCTTTGACAGAGAATATATTCCCATGTATCTATATCAGGTAGTCAATGCTTGTTTTTATTAATGCCTAAGGCTCTGCATTTCAACCACAATTTTTATTAAGGCCAAGCGCAATGGAGGCTTTGAAGATCTGTCTTTTTGTTCTGTTTTTCTGTGTTTGAGAAAACGACCGGTGGTCTTCGACAAATTGATGAAGTTGCTAATACACAGTAAGACTCAGTTGTATTGTTTTAATATGTCTTTCTCTCCTTTTAGGAAGCGAATTGATTCATTTAAAGGGCAGCAGATATCGACCTCCTATCCTTTCCAAAGCAAAGAAATCATGTGTCTGTTTAATAAGCCTCTGATTTTTCTGCTTTTACCTGGAGCAGTCAATTCGAGCAGCTTCTATCTCTCAGGTTTTGAGATAGAACTGCTAGGGGGGCAATTCATGAAGATCAACAACTATCACGTTCAATAGGTAAGGGAGAGGACTCAATCTGTGCAATTCAGAAGGGTTGAACCGTGGAGCTTGTGTCTTGCTGCAGGAGCTTTAGCGCGTACGTCTCTTCATTCAGACGCTGTTCGCCTGCCCTTTCTTAAATGTGTGATGCACTGCTTCCCCGCTAATGCTCTCACAGTCATTGCCTTGCTGCTTTCAGACAACAAAGGAACGTGCCATTTTAGAAAGCCTGATATTGCACTGACCATGACTCGCACACAGCATTTTGCCCGCTTTTTGCCACTGGAACCCTGTGGCTGGCTTTCGTAGAGGGATGCCTGGAGAGAGGTCTACAGAATTAAATGAAGGCATACTCTTTTGGGGAGTTGGTAATGCTACCCCACGGTTTCAAAGGCTGCCATGGAATGATGCTGCCAGCAGCGCTTGCAGGGAAGACTGGCTGGAGCTGTGTTTCATGGGCAGTTAAAGGATTGTCCGTTGACTTTGCTAGTCGGGGAGCTTGTAGACACTTATAAAGCAGGAAGGAGATCAATGGGGCCCTACTACGTGGGCTGGGCCAGGTCTCTGTTGGAGTACTTTGTGTGCCAAGGGTGGGTTGGGGGCATAGTGGTTTGGAGACTTCTAACTACACAGCCAATCTACAAAAATACCAGAATGCTCACAGTGTTCACCCACGCTCATCTCTGTGTTTGTACGACCCCGCACACCCACACAGATGTGAAAGCAACTTGAAGGCTCCAAAAAGTTCAAATCTACCAAAAATCGCACAGAAAATCTACTGAAAGATTTTTTGGCATGCAGTGCTAGTTTTGTGTGCAGATGTAACCCATACAGAACTTCAACACTTTAAAGTAGACTCCTCATGGATTTAACAAAAATGTGTATGAGTTTGATTAAACTGTATTACATAAGTATTTAACGACATCTGTTACTTTTTTAGGACACCTTCGGCTCTCTTCAAGGCAAACATTGATTTGATACTGATTCAATGAAGGAAGGGAAAACAAAAACTTGGATCACTGCAAGTTGAGAGTTGGAACCCCTGCTATTTAAATAAGCATGGCCACACTTCAACAGAATCTGCAAGAACAGACCTTTCTCTTGCATGCGGACAAGAAAATGTTAGTCTGCCAAGTTGCCAGACGTCAAGCAAAAAAGAAAAAAAAAGAAACTTTTATTGCCAGGCAAGTACAGTGCTGGACCCCCTGCTACTAAAACAAGCACCAGCACACTTTAGCAAAATCTGGAACTGACCTTTCTTCTGCCTATGGGATGGAACGTTTGAGGTTGCCAAGGTTTGTAGGAAGATGGGCCATAAAAAGATATACAGCGTTGCACTTCCTGCCCTCCTGAGTTTTGGAAACATATTTTTTTAATCTATTCGCTTACAAACAGAAAGACATAAAGGTGAATGAGGGAACAGCTTGATTTAGATGCCAAGCCATTCCACTGGGAGCTCCAATTCAGGATGCTCTGTTTCTGGCTGGAGCACAGTGCACCATGGGATAGGTGTCTGGATGAGAGGAGCTGCATAAAAAATAGCTGATGTTGCTATTTCCAGCTCATTATTCCTTTTCCAGCCATGTAGTTTAGGGCTCCCAGAATCCAAGACCTTTGAATGCTCTCCCATCACGCTGTACTGCCTGCAAAGACAGCTTTGCATTCATATAGTCTTTGGCTTCTCTCACATATAACTAAATGAGCACATTAATATAGTTCATTGCACTTGCATTCATAATCAGATGTGCCATGCTGGTCTAATTCTTCTTAAACTTGTTTAAATTGCACTTGATTGCAATTTAAAGCTCGGCCAGACAGCATGCAAAATGCAACGTTACTGTAGTTGAGAGTAATGGGAAATTCCAGTTGAACATACAGTAGCTGGGCTGCAACCAGTCTAGAAATTGCATCATGCAGGCAGTGGTGTTTAGTCCCTGATGACTGTGGATTCATGTGAAGGCAGAGAAAGAGAGAAAAAGAGAAAATTCAATCCTCACACAGAACTCTTGTGGAAGTAATCCTGAAGCTGATTCTTTTAGGAATGTTTGAAAGGGGTTTCAGGGGTTAATCCTGTTTGTGACATGCTGGGATGCATCACTCTAATCACCCGGAAGTTTCCCCACTTTCTCTGGTTTCTTCAGGAATTCATCGTGTTCTTATGCCAAAATTGCCCCGAGGCTCACCCAGCTACATGCACACATGCACCCATATAGGTATGCTCACAAACACACACACACACACACACACACACACACACACACACACACACACACACACACACATACACATTGTTATTGGATGTTTGTTGGTAGAGTGGAGATTGTCTGTGTTCTATGGTTGTTTTTGTGTTAAAGGTTCTTAGATGGTCTGGGTGCAATGGAGCGTACCAGTGTGTGTGTGTGTGTGTGTGAGAAAGAGAGAGGGAGAGACAGAGTGCATGTGTGTTAACGTGTGTGTGTATATGTGTGTGTGTGTGTGTGTGTGTGTGAATGGCCTTGAGGCGGAGATGGCCTTGCATATCCTGGCCCTGTTCCTACTGATCCTGACCCACTTTCTCCCCCCACCCCTGTCCGACACTCCCTCTTTAATTGCCGACGAGCCACACTGAGGCCATCTGTTCGACTCAGGCCTGTCGCCATGGAGATGCTGGGAGGCTTTTCGGATTTACCTAGGGCTGACCGGCCACAGGGGTGGGTGCTGGGAGGGGCTTTGGTCATGGGGGAGGAGCCAGCAGGGCGTTGTCACTGTGCCATGGGACGGTGCTATCCCAGGGCCATGACACTGCAATGCCAAACCAGACAGCTGGCATGACATGCCCACTGTTTACACTGATGTGTCACTTCCCAGGTCCATTTTGGCATCAGACAAGATGAGTGTGCTCCTATCCCAACTAATCTACACTGTGCTAGTACATTTATAATGACATGTTGAGATATATGAGTAGAACTGAATCATGTGCTGCATTTTTAATATTTTTAATATTTTTCAAAGTTAATATAAGAAATGACTATACGCCAATGTGAAGTCTATTGTCATGAGCACCTTTTTTTTATAAAAAAGAAAGATTTATGAAAGCTTCAGTTCAGGAAGAAAAAATGTTGACGAGGTGACCCTGAAGTAATATGAGCAAAATAGAAGTGGATTGGTTGTCTTTTCCCTTTTTTTCTTTTTTTTGAGTGAATTATCTCGGTGAAAAGGAATGGGTTCAGATCAGGCTTGGATAAGCCCTGTCTCTGGCAGGACGTGCCTTTTATCTCAGAAGGCGGTATGTGGAGAGGTTAGCGATAATGAGAACTTAAGCGTTGGGACGATTGTCATCACTGCTTATATTTACACTGTAACATGGTATTAGCTGAAGTACCTTAGGGAGACAAGCAAAGTGGGTTCGGTGAGCTGGAGTCACTGCTGCTGCTGCCGTTACTGTATAATCGCATTTACCCATCAGCCCTTGCTAAAGTGGCCACTTGCTTTCCATGGGCAAAACAATGAGACCTTGGGCGGAGCTTGTCCGGGGCCAGCACTGCAGTACAGCAACTTTCTGAGGTTCATTCTTTATCCCACCCTCAACTGTTCCTTCAGGAGTATATTATGCATGTCACCTTTAAAGTTTCACATTATTTGGGAGATTTGTGACATCCTTGTCCAAATAGAGTGCACTTTCCTGCTTTTGTTTATGTGACCCCAGGAAATGAGGAAAGGGGCACGGTTGAGCTATTTTTGTGTGGGATGGTGACCTTTGTAAGCCTGGGGAAGAGGTAGCTTGCCCATCTCTCAGGTGCTTTGGGTGTGTGCTTTGAGTTCATGGAGAGTTTCCAGTGAGCATCCTGCATGGTTCAGAGACACAGTTTGCAAATAAGATTGGTCTGTGGGCAGCACCTCAGCTGGGCTGGTGTGGTGTATA
Source organism: Megalops cyprinoides (assembly GCF_013368585.1). NCBI lineage: Eukaryota > Metazoa > Chordata > Actinopteri > Elopiformes > Megalopidae > Megalops > Megalops cyprinoides. The sequence continues at coordinate 16,880,666 of NC_050585.1, read as the reverse complement.
AATATTCAAATATTCCAATCTTGCTTTAGGGGATCATACTAAAGTGCAACCCCTACCTCATTTTTTAGGAGCTCACATTCAGAGCGTTAAAATAGTTTAGTTTAATATTTTTTCTATTTTTCCCAGCTCTGAAAGGTAATGTTTGGGCGGTATCCTCTAGGAAGTGTGTTAGTTGCACGGAGTGTGTTTGAGCTGTGCTCCATCAATCAAATTTTGCAAGTAATCGCCATTATTGCTCTGTGCATTGCCAGTGTCCCTGCCTGCTGTATAAAGGCCATGTCGCCATTTTGCTCATTCACATGAGGTCGACATACACCAGACAGAGCACAGCAAGGTCATACAAAAGTTTTGACACTTGTTTCTATTCATATTATGATGGCAAACGACAAGTAGATGTTGCCTATTAGTTAGCTAGCCTAGTCTAGAATGTTTTTTCAGCTGGTAATATTAAGAAAATATAGTGTGCTTTAAGCTTTTTTCATTAGCACTGGTATGTCATTTTCTTTGCCTGGCAGTCCACCAGACATGATGTAATTTTCATATACCATGTGGCTCATAACACAATGTTCAGGAGCTTACTTTTGTGTGAATGTGTGTGTGCTTGTGTGTGAGCGGGTGTGTTTTTATGCACCGCCCATTTACTTAATCCTCCTTACACAGTTTTATGTGTGTGTGCGTATGTGTGTATGTGTGTATTGGGGGGGGGTGCATGTTTGTGCACATCCCCTCATAATCAATCAGACCTCCCACTGTTCTTGCCATATCCGGGTTCTTTCACATCAGGTATATAAACTTTGAGATCTAACAAGACTGTCCACTTTTCTTTCTGTTTCAGCGTGCACTGTTTGACTTGTTGATTGTCAGGTCGTCAGAGAAGTATGTGAACTGTTCCTAATGGAAGGGTCTGCCAGCCTATGCTAATTGGGAGGTGTTGGAACTGTGCTTAGCAGATGGGAGTGTCTCTTGCTTTCTCACGTCGGAGTGCTGTGCACCTTGAGATGTTGCGGCCGCCACCCCCAGTTGCTCGGCGTTGCTGTGCACGAGTTGCACCGGGCAGGTCCTGACGTGCACGCTGGGAAAGCAGCTGGTTGAGTACTCGGCTCTCAGAGAGATTAACAAGAACAATGGAGTCTGCGGTGGGGAAAGTTAACAAGCAGGTGTTGCCGCTGGTAATGCAAACTTCTTGTAAAGCTGATCTTACCCATATGCTATCCTCAACACTACATTTCCTTTTTTTTTTTTCCTTTTTCCTCGTTTCTAGGCTGAAGGAATGTACCACACTAAGATATGTCTGACATGTCACAAAGTCAAACAGTTATACCTGATCTGTTGAAAATGAATTGCCTGTGACGCTGATTTTATGAGAATCTATTGTAGATGTCAACATCTTTGACTTAATATTTAGACCCCATTGTAAGAGAAGTCATACATTTATGCTGTAGATGTGAATCTGATAGACCCATCAGTGGTTGCAGCTGGTTGCCGGTGGAGTCAAGGCCTCTCTAAAGCAGGGCTTCAAAGTGTCGTTCTCTCTACAAACAGTGTTTTAATGCTGTACCCTAGGAAGAGTAGAGCACAGTGAATTAGTTATATGTTACGATAGCTACACTGTTGCACGCGTGTATACACATGCGTATAGGTATGCACATTTCAAGGGTAAAATGACATGAGGAATCTTCCAGCACTGACAACAGTGTGATTTTTATCTTAAAAGGAGGCCTTTTGCATGGGAAGTAAGCCTTTTTTTTCCCTTCTATATGTGTGTATGTATGTATGCATGCATATATGTGTGTATTTACTCCTCTCTGCTTTGGAATGCCAAGGTTCTTGGGAGCAGAAGCCATTCAGTCCTTTACTGTATTTACTTGTGTCAAATTGAAGCTGATTTGGGAAGGCGGGCCTGGTGACGGAGGATGGGAAATTGATCATCGATGAAAGAGAGCTGGGGGAGCCTTGATGTCCCGGGGGAGACTGGGATAGACATGCCTGCCACATCCAATACGAAAGGTGTCGTTCCGGTCGTGTGTTTTAGCGGGATTGGTTTGCTCCGCCATGGCCGCTCACGTACCCCGATCCGAAAAAATCCATCACTCCGAGACAAAATGCAATTCACGAGCCACTTACTGCATAGATAAAGTTATTGTGTCCCCCTGGAAGCGGTGGTGGATTTTTATGACTTATTTTGAGAGAGACGCTCTCGAAATGTGATCTGAATAATTCAATTTTGTCCTTCTTTTTTTCCTTCCTCAGCTGAAGCATTGGTGCCACCTTTCCTACCATTTAAAGCATAGATTGTGCGTCCAGGAGATACAAAGTTGTACGTTTGATATTACTACTATTGCTAGCTGCCTAGTAACATGGAGCAACATGTTTGCTATGGCTACCGCTAATGATAACAAATGCAATAATGCAGTCCTTCATTGTAGATATCCCTGAGTCTGTTCAGATACCCTGGAGCTCCTTTTGTGTGATGCAATGGAAAAGGAGCTGAACGCAAATTAACTGCGGGAGGGCCTTGTGCATCACCCCTGCAGCTTCGCAGATGAAGCCTACAGTTTAAGATATCCGGCCGAGCAGAGAGAAGGGAGCCAAGTAAAGGACAGGGCCAGATGTTGAATGCATTGGCACTTAGAAGGCGGAGAGGGGGACAAGAGGGGGAGTGTGTCGGCAGAGAGAGAGAAAGAGGCAGAGCGTGAGAGAGAGAGAGGCTTTGCGGGAAGGATAGTAGGCGGAGTTGGTGGTAGGGGGAGTGGGGAGGGGGGATGGGTAGTTGGGAAGGAGGGGAGAGGGGTGTCTCTGACTGGAAGTTGTGGAATATTCTCAACCTTTTAATTAAATTTTTGTGATCCGATTTCACAAGGAAAACTGTAAAATGAAACCCAATCCAGTATATCAAATGGGGTTGGCGGGAATTCTCCAGTGCAGCACACAATAGGGGGTTAGTGAGAGCCAGGATATTAAAAAGACTCGCAGAGTGGCTCTGTGATGTTATTTTTTGAGATTCAGTCCCACACTTGGCACAGGACGTATCACTGGCGGAGCATACCTCAAGAATTGCTGAGTAACACGGCTAAATACCCCCCGAGAGCTTGAACATTGCATTTTTTCCCCTCCATTTGTTTATTTGTGTGGTCTACAATAACACTGAAGTGATTTAGAATTCCATTCATATTGAGAAGAGTTTTGTAATCCGACAGAGAGCATGCCAGTGATGCTTCTGAATTAGGAAGCTTTACAATTCTGAGGCAAAAGACAAAAAAACTGTGTCGGATTGAATTTATCTTTTTGTTTGAATTCAAAAGAGTTTGGAGGGTGGGCGTGCGGCACTGTGGTGTGTGGAAATGGCCTTTGTTTGCACACACTGTTTCCGTGGTTTTGAAAAGACAGATAATGGCAAACTGAACAGATTTTTTGGAGATGAATCTGGAAAGCACTTGCTTCCTTGAATAAAAGGAAGACATGATTACTGCTAATATTATTGTTAGAAAAGGCTTTATTGCCACTATAAGTTTTCAAAATCGATGTTGTCAATTGTCTTCATTCAGTGAGTTTTCATGCTGTATCACACTGCCAGGAGTGATATCTTTCTTCAGTTCTTTTAACTGCAAAGGATCTCTCTTGTAATGCTTTTTTTCTAGCTTTATTAGATTTTCTGTACTGTTGGTCTGGAAATTAACTACTGTGCAATTGTGCAAACATCAGTTGTCTCTTGTATTGAATTGCTGCCGTGGACTTCTCTTTTTTTCACTCTGAGGTCCTTGTGTTTTAGAAAAGTGTCTCGGTGATGTAGTGGTAAGCCTCCTGAGAGTTCATTAAAATGTTGATGTTCTTTGCTTCTGATGTGCAACCTGGTCCATTATCCATATATATATATATATATTTTTTTTTTCTCCCCAGTGTTTCAGTGCATGGGCATGGAGGTCTTCCTCAAATTTAAATCATTTTCACTCCAGCTTCGTGTTCCTGCACGAGAAACAGAGAAGCTTGCGGATGTACGCTCTGTTCCTTCCATCACTTTTCCCACTTGACTCACAATTGTGGATTTATTATTTGTATTTATAGGAGAACAGTACGGCTAGTGTCTGCGGGCAGTAAATTAATCAAGTCGTATGACAGCACTGCGTTGCCTGTGGAGGCATACAAAGTTGAAAGCTAAGGTTGTATGCTCCTCACTCCCAAAGCTCTGGACTGAAGGAATTGGGAAGAAATGCACAATTTTTCGGGGGGGCTTAGAGGAATCATAGACATTCTCTTAGCGAGTTCATTTGAAAAGCAAGACTGAATTATCACAAGCGACTGAACAAATAAGTTTGTTGGACATCATCCATATTTGTGTTTGCAGTAACGAGCATGGTCCAGATTCGAAACGTTCTTTCCAGAATAAACCCATGGCCTTGAAATGCAGATTTAAACATCCCGCAGCTGCCTGTGGTTGAACGTTTAAGATTTTGAGCTGTAGGCTTGAATTTGAGCCTTTTTTTTGAGTAAATGCCATTTTTTTTTACTTTCTAGAGAAGCTACAGGTTCTAATTCATTAACCGTTGTATAATTATTTTACTCTTACGTGGCATCGGAATCCAAAGCAGTGTTTGCTCTGGGAAGAGGATAGTTTGATTTGAACTAGAATCAGTATTTGTTTTTCATGCCTGCGCCATATATCACCGCACTGCAGAAAACATTGTAATAACGTCTGCTGTGGGCACAGCAGCACAAGAAGAAGGAGCAGAAAGTAGCTTGCAAGCTGGCTGACATCCCCAAAAGAAGATGAAACACGCACTCACGAGCAGACTGAAATAATTTACTCCCCCCCCCCCCCCCCCCCCCCACAACTTGCAGCTGTGTTTCGCTACTGCGGGATCGAGCAGAGCCAGGTGGGATGAACATGAGTGCTGTGCGGCCGTTTGGGGGAATCGAGAAAGGCTGCAGCTCCTTTGACCTTGAGCAACCCGGACATATTGCGCCACCAACGATCCCTTAGGTCACGCGCCACACAAACGGTTAATGTTAATGACATCCTGATGCTCAGCAAGTGAAACAGGAATGTAGTTGAAAAGGATGGATGCCTATGATAAGTGCAGGTCTTAAGACGCATCTTGGGTCCCGTCAATGCTGGCTCTGTCACGCTCGTGGGTAACATCAGATAGATGTACATCCCCTGCAGTGGTGTAAGAGAGAGGGATTGTGAGTTGCTGACCCTGCAGCAGTGGGGCTATGTGGCGGTGGGTCCGGGGCTCCTCTCCCCCAGAGACTCTCAGCACTGCAGCAGGAAACTGAGAAAGTTTACTGCACAGGCAGGGACATAGAGAGCAAAGGCTGGGAGAGAATCATCTGAGCATTCGGTACTGTCGGATTGATTGTCCTGCCACAAAACATCTTAGCCAGCGACATTTTTAATCGCATCTCACTGTGGCAAGGAAATACAAGGAAATGAAAAAAGTCTCCAGAGGGAAGAGGGAAATATTTCTCTTCTTTTCCTGCACAAGGAACTGTCACACGTTTCGCCTCCTCTCCTTTCCAGACAGCAGTCGCTGATGTATGTGTTCCGGTGCATTACCAGGCAGTAAAAAGCACATGGACGTCTGTGGCTGCAAATGCATATTAGCCACAAGATGCAAACAAAATGTGTAATGAGTTTTCCCCATGCCAAATTTGTTGTTTCCATGTGGGGTTGGTCAGGTGTAACAGACTAAGGCCCCCTCATCCAAGGACCCCTGGGGTGAAGTCAGAGGTGGCCCATGTCTGGAAGATCAATTTTCCAGCGACCTACCTCTTGACCCCTCATTCATACATTACCCCCCTTATGTATACCACCACAAAGTGCAGCTGGTCAGCTCCCTTCTCTACTACATGAAGTGAAGCTGGACACTTACATGAAAGGCGTAAGTGAAGGTGAAAGTGTAGTAACCCTCCCTGCTGAGCTAAAGGGTGTCAGCACACACCGGCCATTTGTTGGCTATCCCATTTGTTTTACCACCTCAGGCACAACCTTTGTTTGCCACAAGGACAGCATAATGGGAGGATGGGATTGTCTTTGTCATGTGGTGCACATATAAGCCATGATCAATCTGGGCCATCATTTTATGGATAGTGGCACCTGCACACATACAGCTTGACAAAGTGTCTGTGCAGATGTGTTGATCACTCATCTTGGGTAATCTATAAAGTGCCCAGTGCTACAAAACTCTGAACCTCTAAGATGCATTTACCAAGGTCAAATATGAACACTTAGTCTTCAGACTTTTTCTTTAGTGAAGTTTAAAAGCTAAGGCGGATTCCACCATGCTTCTCTCTATATTGGACAAGGTGGTATATAATCCTAGACACGGCTAATGGAAACGACTTGGCAAGCAATCTTTTCAGCTGTCCTTGAGAGCAGTGCGATGGTTCAAATGATCTTATCTCTTTGACATTTTTCCATGTCTCATTTTTGAATTAAGTCAACGCACTGCTTCTCCATCAGTTATTTGGCTGTCTTAGAAGAAATACATCATGGAACATCTGAGTCAGGCAAGCAGTGCAGTTTTAGAAAAAAATTGATTATAGAGGAATGTGTCCCCGATTTCTGTTAACATATAATTCTGCTCCCTCTGTGTGAATGAGTGTTGGAGGGAAACCAGTGGTCCTCGGTCAGCGAGACCTCAAAACCCTTGTCTCATGAGTGCAGTCTCAAAACAGAGGGAGGCCTGGTGACATTTTGAGCCTGAGTAGTGATCCTCTATCATCCTTGCCACTGACTCGGAAGTGATCCCTTTTGGCAGGAAGTGCTCATCTGGCAAAGGAAAAAAGAAATATTTCCTTGGAAAAAATGTCTGGGAGCAAAGTTTAGCAATTCATGGAACAGAAAGCTACTGGTTATGTCAAAGCATACTGAGTATATTTGAGAATTATTGTTATGTTTTTCTTTTTTTCTTCTGTCTTTCTGTGGCTTTCTTGGGAAAGGAAAAATAAACATACTGTCCAATGCTTTTGTTTTTAAGGTTATTTCTCAACTCAGTGTTCAGTGGGTTGGTTCCTTCCAATCACTGGAGGACAATTATGGTGGTATGCCTTGTGATATTGTTTTCATAATAATTACCATTAATTTAAATCAGTTGAGGCCACTTGGAGACAGTGGAGCTTTGTCACTGTCAATTTCTTTCGCCCATTGCCACAAACAACTTAGTATATGGACTCAAATCCCTTATATCGGGAATCACATCCATCAATACTAGCCTCTGAATCCCCTCCTTAACCCACTAATATGATCGGTGTGACATAACATCATTCATCACACCACCGGCTATTGTTCATCATCATGCCCTGAGCGGGCCTGTGAGTCCTGCACCAGGGAGGTATTCATTGTGACAGGGATAGACACAAAGAGGAGGCCAGGCTGACAGGCCTTGACAGGTCCGCGGCCCACAGAAAGTGGGATCTTGAAAAAAGGGGAGGGAAGTGGAGGCGGGCCTTTGTTCACCACATCGGAAAGCAAAAACAAAGAATCGATGGCAGCTGAATAAGTCGTTGTCTCTTCCGTTTTGCACCCATTGCCATTCTATCCCCCTGGTCTTGGTTTCGCGTGAACATGGTGTGACTTGCATTGGAACATTGCGCCCTGTTCACTTATAATACCTGCTAATCTGCAAGGTCTTCAGGTTTCAAACGGGACTCGAGGTCGACGTTCCACAGTTCTTTTGCTTGGCTCGCCTTCATGATGCGAAGATCTTCAGCTTTAGACTCAGCAGAAATGTGGCTTTAAAAGAAAAAAAAAAGTGTTCTCCGTTTTCAGTTTTAAGTGAAAACAAAAACCCCCGGCAGAATTCCTAGAAACGGTTTAATTAAAAGCAAAAGGCCCTGGAACGTTCTCTCATTGTTCTTTTCGGCAGCTCTGTCTGAGCTCATCTGGGTTGCATTGCGCAGCGCCTTGGAATGGGGCTAAACTCTGAGGGATTGCGGCCTCGAAATTGTTTAGCATTTTTCAGAAATTACACATTGGCCAGAACCACATTACTGACTGCCTCAGCAGTAAGGGGTACTGGGAGCCCCTTTCATGGCACAAGGCTCTGTTTGCACTGCATAACATCTTACAGATGACTTTCACCACAGGGCAGTTCAGGACTGGATTGAACTTGCAGTTTAAAACAGCCATCACAGGATAATTTCCTCTTGAATAGAATGAGCAAGGGAAAGGGGGGGGGGGGGGGGGGGGGGGGTTGTGGATTAATACCAATGGATTAGTTTGCATGATTATGTTGACTGAAGTGGATCCTGCCACATCCTAGCAATCTGTTTAATTTCATTTGGGGTACATCTCCAATCATTGTGTAGCACATAAACTCTGACAGTCTAGTTGATTTTTGATTATTGAAAAGATTAATAAAAGTTGGTCTCTCTATGGGACTGTTCACATTTTTTCTGGCCTCGGTGTAGTTATTGTGAATGTATATTTACCACTAATTTTAGCTGTTGTCTGCAAACAAATCCAATTACAGTAACTGATGTAATTTATTAATGTCTAGTGGTCCACATTCTCTGCGCTTCTTTTTTTCATTGAGTTACCTCTCCTTAATGCGTCTTGTTGTCTCCTGCCTTGCACAGCTGAAAATCATTGCTTATGTAGCACATCTTCAATTTTTAACAGTAGGGGAGAGTGCTCTCCATTGTAGTGTTTATCACAAACAAAAAGAAATTGGAGTTATCGTGCTGGGTAATACAGAATGCAACACACAATTGAGTTAGTGTTAGCAGTTCAACTTAATAGTAATTTTTTAGCTTAGAACAACAAGAATTGACCATACATTGATCCTAAAGGAGGAATGGTTTGCGAATAGAAAGAGCTGACCGCCTGTCATGCAGATTCCGTTTTTGCTAAAACATTAATGACATATGATTTGCTGGATGACGATTTTGACAAAACTGCTTAGCTTAGCAATGCTTTTTTGAGGCAGGTAGCGACATTGAAAGTCTGCAGCAAAATCGCTAGTGATGTTACGCTCTCCAGCCACAGGTAGTCATTATGAGGAAAATTCTCATCTTCTGTTAGCGGTTTGCTTTGTGTGCAGCTGTCTGGAACCTCTGTCTGACTTATGTAAGATTTCTACGCACAATTTCTGCAGAGCGTGCTTCATGCACAAGCCATCTTTTCATACAGGAAAGGAAAACAGCACTTTAACTGGATTCAGAATAAATGCCCTCTGTGTACTGTTTAGTGTTTTTGTTTAATGTGGCTCATTGTTAGCCTGTTTTTTTTTTGTTTTACTCTAAACATCGATTTGCTGTAAATGATGCTTCTGGTGCCGCACCTGCCTGTGCTGGTAAAATATCTGTGATCTGAGTGTCGTGTGCAGGTACTTATCACACACAGAACAACTGTATAGGAAAGTAAGGCTTTTCACCTGCCAAAACAAATCCCCCACCCTTAATGCCAGCGTGGGCTGTGCTTCTTTGTGCTTCCGTCTTTTTGTCTCATTACAAAAGAGGGGTGCTGAGTTTTACTTTTCTCCTCTACGTGGTATTGATGAAAGCCCAGCTGGAAGACGGCTCTGTAAAACATAGGGGTAGATCCTCAGCCTGTCACAATGACCATTAGTCATACTTAGCTTCCAGTGTCTTCCCAGCAGCTGCAGTTTAAAGAGCGTCTAATCTGCCTCTGGATAAGACTGTCGTGCGATGGCCCGCGTCACGTACGCAGTTTAAAAACTCGAAACGCCGTTTGCTGGGCCTTTGGTTTGCTGTCCCTTGTGGTCGGCTGTGAAGAAATACCACCTACAGCATGGCGGAGTTTTTATGTATGATACCCTTGTTTTTTGTTTTTTTTTTTTGGTGGGGGGTGGAGGTAGGGGTAGAGGGTTTTGGGAGGTAGAAGGGGGGATCAACCAAGCGTCCTGTTTTAACTCTAAGTCTGTCAAGGCAGATTTATTCACAGCATGATAACTAGCAAGAAATGCCCTGCGCTGCAAGCAAGAAGCCTAGCAGCTTATGAAATTTTCCTCTGCCATGCCGGCCCTCTTTTCTGTCAGTGAACACAACATAATTGGATTGTAGGTTGCGGGGAAAGGGGAGCGGGAATTGTGGACCCAGCTTTCAGCGTAACAAGTCTACCTGCTCCCTGTGCTGGTGTTCCAGCGGCTGGATTAAAGCTAGGTGTGTAAAGGGTTAATTAGCCCCTCTGGCTTACTTTGTTAATTAAAAAGGACTGGGAATATGGGATATAGCGAGTTGTAGCCTAAGTAGAGCACAGTGTTAGGTTAATAATTATGTTTCTAAAATGGTGCTGAATCATTTGTTTCCTTCTCAAATGAACACATCCAGATGTTTAATGTCTTTATACACCAAGGCAAGGTTGGTCTCACTTCAGCAGCTGTTGCTCAGCTTGGCTCTGTTGCTCAGAGGTTTGTTAAACCGTGGCGAGGGGCGGGCATTAACACAACAGTTTAAGCAGAAACATGCAAATTCTGGGAATTCTAATGAGACTGAGTGTGTAATTATTCGGGTATGTATTGTATTGGCTTGCAAATCACCTGTAATTCTTTATTTATCGATTCAGTATTAAAATGATTTTTGGTTAACAAACAATTAAGTAGAAATATATTTTGTTCAACTCATCAATATTCAGAAAGGAGAGCCTGAAAACGCTGAATAAAAGTAACAAATCATCGATGGTGATTGATGATTCACATTCCTTCCTGGAACTGTGAGTGCAGATCCCCCTGTAATGAGTCGTGTATTACTCAGAGCTGGAGTTTCACAAAGAGCCTGTGAGTGGAAAAAGAAAAGAAAAAAACGGGTTTGATTATGCAAGCTTTCGATCTTAGGAGACAAAGGATACTTGAATATCAACTGAATCAAATGCACATCAACAACAGTGAGATGAGTGACGTCATCAACTGACCCTTCTGTAAATTCAGAATGATATTCCCAAACTGCAGCCACATTCTGCTGTTAACTGCAGAAGAACTGAAATTCTGCCCTGAACCTGTTAGATTCCAGCAATGCAAATGGACTCATCAGGCTCCACATTGCAACCAAGCTACCACGCTACTTCAGGTGCACACCCTAAAAGTCTCATCATGAAGTTACTGCTAGTTTCTTGTGCTGCTGATACCGCATTTTCCTCATAGGTTACGAGGAAAGAAGATGAAATTATTCAAGGATTTCTGCATGCTTTAACCTTTACCTGCACTTAGCTTTATCCTACTGTGCCTGATGAGGAAAGCTCTTCACCACTGTAAATTGTCTTTCAAGGCAGTGGCTGTTCAAGGTAGAGTGAAGAGGTGCGAGAAGGTGATGCAGGGAAATATTACAAAATGTGAGGAAAAATAAGGTGACCTCATTCAATTTGAGGTGACCTCATTCAATTTGATTCTACATCCGGATAATGGTGTATTTTGAATTTGGAATCTGCATTTAAATGGAATTATCCAAGTTTACATGAGCCAGTTGTACATGTTCCCATATAATCTGGTGTGGTTGACATGAATTGCAGTCTCTCTGTTCATTAGAGTCTTTGACATGCACAAAATATATCAAATTAAGTAACCCATCTTACAGTGTGTGTGAAGAGGGGTTTATGGATTTTAAGTCACAAGTACAAAAAGAGAGAAAAAGTGAGAGAGGGGGAATAAAAAGCATTGATGTGAATGCTTATGTGCCAGAAAAAGTGCATTGTGGGATACAAAGGACTGAGGCATAGAAACGGCAAGGGGTCTGTCAGATACGCCATAATAGGGGAATGCAAGGGGAGCCTTAGAAGTCTTGCACACACAGGCTTCTCTCTGCAACAGCTTAATCTGTGAGATCTCCACTTCCCCCGGCTTCAGGCCTGACCAGGGATAATTGTGACGGTTTACGACGGGATGTTTTCTGGCAGGAAGCGAGGGATGCAGAAAATAATTGGCTCGCTCACCTCTCTCCCATGTCACATGCGGAGCGCCGCCTCAGACGGCGATTAGGCCACGTGCCGCCCAGGCCCTTGGCTCTGATCTGCTGATAGGCTGTCGCCGTCTCCCGTGGCGCGTTGTCGATGGAAACCCAGGCCCCAGTCCCCACGGCGTGACTTTCAAAAGGGGGCCGAGAACCCTGTCGAAAGCGAGCGGTGGCGGAATGCCAGCTGCTAATAGCAAACAGGCAGAAAGACGCGGCCTCCTGGAGAAGGGGAAGCGTGGAGTCGTGTGGAGGGAAGGAAGTGAAGGAAAGTGCGAAACAATGGAGAGGAGGAGGAAGAAGGAAGCAGCGTGCCACCTGGACGGTTCAGGGTGTCGGTGTGAGGCATTGTGGGAATGTCAGGCGCTGAAGCTAAGCATTTCCGAAATGTTCCAGATGCTACAGAGCAGGGGCCATCAGCAGAGGCAAACAGTTGCACAGAGGCAGGTCAGCAGTGATCAGTGCATTATTCATATTGATAGCAAAAGAGACTGTTCTGTCATTTTTGGCTCAGACTTTGAGGAGGAGAAATGTGGTGGCTTTGAAATGTATTTGTGGGTTCAGAGTGGGATTTTGTCTTTATAAATGTAATGCAGAAGGGTGGCTCTTATATCTAAGCATGATGCAAAGGAGAAGGTGTACTCAAAAGAGCGTACCACATGCACATTTTGTACTATTTGCAAAACCTCTGGATGAGACCTCACAACTGGAATCCTCAAATTAAAACAAATGTCTAAATGAAGGCAATGTAGCAAGGGGATGGACTAAGTAACAGGTAAGTAAATGTTGGTAATAAGCCAGTCAGTTGTAAAAAAAAAATACAAGAATTGGATGCATTTCAATTTATTTAAGCTTTATCCTTGGTCCTGTAAAAATGTGCGCTAAACATATGAGAAGATAAATAAAAAGGAAGCTGAAGAAAAGTAGGCTCGGTTGTATAATGGCTCATCCTGTATTCAGCAGCTTTCCCCCCTTAACCCCCTGGAGAAGGAAAGGCTACATTCAAGACTGATGTCTCTATTCATTTGCAGCTACCTGAGCATGTATTTAAAATGTGTTCTTTGTGGTAGACCAGCTCTTGAGGCTTTCAAAGGCTGCTGTGCTCATTGCTTTAGGTGCAGATAGAAGCAGGACACAGTGCTGAAAGTCTTTCACTTTTTTTTTATTCAGAGAAGTCATAAACATGGAAAGATTCAGTAATATATAATTATCGGTTAAATACAGCATCGCGTGTAATTATTTTACACAATAGAACTGTTTTATGTTTAAGCTCACGAAAACCGCGCTAGCTGCTGACACAGGATCTGTGTCGGTAAGCAGAACCATTCACCCGCATTACATTGTCTCAAGCTGCTTATCCCGTCACCCAAACAAAGTAGAAATGGCTAAGTGGCATGGGTACTGAAAACACTCTCTACTTACAAGAGGGAAAAGGCACACCATGAATATGTTCCCTGGCTCCCAGCACAAGTAAAGACAGAGTTGTGAATATAAAACCTGATCCCATATCTAATCTCCAACCCAGTGGCTTCTGGGAAAGGCTCAGAGCCCCCGACATCATTAGGTTAGAAGCAGAGAGTAACACAAAGCAGCGTCACGTGCCAGGTGTGCGCGACTGAAATGGAGGGATCAAACAGACCTAACACAATGAATGGCAGAATACAACAATATTCCATAGCAGGAAGGACAATATTTAAATATCTCTGGGATCAATGTGGATTGTCTGATTTATCCAAATGTCAAGAAAGAAAATGCATTTTTCTCAAATTTCTCAAATTCTCAATTTTTAGGCTGCAAGAACCTCACTGGGTAGAAATGTTTTTATAAGTATGTGCATGGCTTTCAAAAAATCCTGATGAAGTCGATTTGCTCAGCCACAAATAGTACTTTTTTTCATTGACCTTTCACTTTGATTACACTGAGAAGAATTCCACTTGTAGTGTTTTATAGGCTTCAGGTTCAGGGATTTTTTGCCATTACTGCAGGATGAATTACTCCACCTTATACTCCGATCTCTTGGTTCTCGCTTGTGAGCAGCTTCTCTGAATTCAGACCAGAAATGTGCTATCAGATTGAGGTCTGGAGACTGCAGTAGCCAATCCCTAACATTTTGTTATGTTAGGGATTGGCCACTTTAGACCGTGGTGCATGCTTTGGATTATTATCAGCTTGCCATATGTAAGGTGACACATGTAAGATGTCTCATATGCCATGGCATCATCAGTCATGGAGAGCTCTGAAGCTGTTCAGATTTTCTATTCATGTATATTCCTGTATTGTATACTGTAATGTAATCTATATTACTCAGTTTTTAATTTAATCTGTTTCTGCCACTGGCTGAATGTTATCAAAGAGTCAAACTGTACTTGTAAGAAGTTGTTAGATGGAAACCAATAAACATGCTGTCAGTAAACACTGTGATTTTCAGGAGTACAGCTTCATTAGATTGTGTAATTTATTTAGTATTCCATCCATATGCTGCAGTTAATCCATAATTAAATACAAGGAAGAGGGTGCATTCACAAAAAAATCCTTTGTGAATCCACACATTTCTAGCAAGTTTCCTCATCAAATATTTATAAGGTAATGCATGGAGCTGGGTTTTATGGTGGCATAAATTCTGTAGCATTGCCAAGTGTGCTGTGTTAAGGGAAATCATACAGTGATCCACTGATGCATGTAATCAGAAAAGATATCAACGGAACAAGCAGGGAAAAGACAAAAACAAACAACCCCCCCCCCCCCCCCCCACTGCAACTATGCTGTAACTATAAATGAGTCTTATACATGCAGTGAACTCTCTAATATGTCTTCCTGTAGTGGATCCTAACTAGGATAATCATAAAGCACACATTATCTCTGTGCAGGTTAAACCTATATCGAAATAAATGATTTCAGGGAATTCTGATGTACTGAGAAGTAATGCCTTTGGATGCCTGGAATGTTAGAGGGAATCAGTGGCAAATGGGAAATGTTCCTGCTGCATGAAATTGCTGAGTGATTGTGGCAATAGCATCAACTTACACCTGTATCAAAGTATGGCAAATCTAGTACTTGGTGCATGCATTTTCATGTGCATCATAATGGAAGAGCCAAAATTAAGAATTGTTTTAATTGCATTTCTGATGTGTATATTAACATGTTGTTTTTAAGACGACGATTTGCTGATGGTTTGAAAACTGCAAGCCCTCGGTCAGGGTGCACTCGATGGACTATTCTACAAACTTCTAGAATGTAGAATTTAGATTTTTATGACAGCAAGCATATAAATATTGGGTGTGGCATTATATTATAGTCCCAATGCCAGCCATGTTATGCTGTTTATACTTACCATCATAAAAAGTCTTTCTTTTTCCTTCCCAGGGTTTCTCAGGATTTGTGGATGACAGTTTTTCAGCTGTCTGTTATGTTCTCATATTCATGAAATATCCCCCCCCCCCCCCCAAAAAAAAAAAAAAAATAATAAAAGCTAAAATGTTTACAGCAGTAAAGGAAAGTACAAACTCCTTCAGCCATTGGAGAGCCCTGAGTCTATTAGCAATTATTCCCATATGGGCATAGCCACTGCGACTGACCCAAGTCTGTCTTTGAATGCTTTAAATAAATAAGCGCAATGTGCACTTAACAGCTGGCGACTCACTGTTCCCTGTCTTGTGTTTCCCAGCTTCACAGAAAGTGCAGATTTGTGCTATGACGTGATGGGCAAGTTTCTGCTTGCATCTGTAGTTGCTCCTCTCTGACTGCAGTTCAAAAGCCCAACCCAAATGTTTATTACACCAAGCTTTGAACACACCCAAACCAAAGAGAATTGTGTAGGGAGTGTATGGTCTTTTTGTTTTCAGTTTTGAGGAGCAGATATATATTGTATTTATTTATTTGCCTTTGGATTTTATACATTGTTATGGGTATGATGACCAGTATAATTAACAAAGCTGTTATCTAATGCACTGAAAAAACTGGCGCTCTTATTGAAAACTTGTCAGATTTACGTTTTGTTAAGCCTGATTCCTTAGATGTCGTATTCTAATCAATTGTATTCCAATGTATTCTCAGCTATGTGCACAACATTTGAAGGACTGTGAATAATTTCAATCTTTTGTGCTGATTATGAGAGCAACTCATGAGATTAAGGAAAATCCTCCAAATTTATTTACAAGAAAAGAAATTAAACACCCAGAAATCTTCAGCAAGGCCATCTGCGTGTGGTAAAAATAGGGCTACACAGCTTAGTGCAAAAGCGAGGAAAAAACAAAAACAACAACCATGTTCTTTGTATATCTGTGTTTACATTTTTGTTTCCCCTTGGCCTTTGGGAAGCTGAAGATGTCCTTGCTGGAGCTTCAACCCATGCCGTCAGGCACACTCTCAGACGACCCCTTGGGTGGGTGAAGCTCACGTGGAAGTAGTGGAAGCTGCCTGGCGCGGGTGCTTTGCAACGGTCAGAGGCGCTTCCTTGGTTTTTTTTGCAGGCCCTCATATTGGCGATGTCGCGGTCCACGAAAGGTGTAGTAATTATGGAGTGAGCTCCATCGGGCGCAAGGCTGTGGCTCACCAGGCCACACCCGCCCTGGCAACAGCTGGTTTAGTCTCCAGCTGAAAGGAAAGAAAAAAAAAAAGAAAGAACGCGAGTCAAAGCGAGCGTAGCTGTTTTACATGTCTTCCCTTGGGCCCAAAAGCGCAGTATGTGTGTGGGAATGTGTGTGTGTGTGTGTGTGTGTGTGTGTGTGTGTGTGCATGTGTGTGCGTGTTTGTGTTTGTGTGAGTCACACTCTCAGCTACTGTTGGCCAAACTGGGAATGGTCTCACACTTGCATGACTGAGATTCAGCTCATGTCCAATGCCAGAGGCAGTGCCAATCAGACCCTGCAGTTGTGTTCATTATGTGCATTCACGCAGGTCATTATTTGCCCATTGGATTTTCTGTTGAGAGGCAAACATGCTCTTAAGTCATGACTTTTCAGTTTAGTTATGATTTAAAGGGTATGGATTGTGAGGGAGGCAAGGAGAGTTCACCTCTCAGTACAGCTGTGTTTCAGACAGGTCTTCAAAGCACATGTTCTCCTCTGAAATACCTCTGTCCCCCCTCCCTCCCTCCCTTGGTTGTCTGGGGACATATTGAGTTTGTTTTTTTTAATATAAGAGGCACTGTGCAGAGGTCTTTTGGTAGACCCTAGTTTGCCGTCTCCCTGATCAGTGAGAGCTCCCTCAATCCTCTGGCCCTCACCCTGTTTAATTGACCTCTGTTATGGGATGATCACTCCAACTCTTGCGTTTGAGAAGAAGCGTGCATGTGCAGACAGGGAGGAAAAAAAAAAACGAACAGAAAAAACAAACATTCTTCGATCTGTTTCACTCCCAGAGAGACTCAGAGGAGCAGCTGGTTTAACCCGTGCGTGCTCCTCTTTTCTCACCCCGTCTAACACGATTTAGCTGGATGTCTTAATCATGGGGGCAATCTTGGGACAGCTAAACACACCCACCACATCTTAACTATCAGCACATAACAATTATCTGCATGTTCAGTGAAGCTTGCACCAGTGCTGTGAAAACAGAAGTTTAGGGCAACATCACTGATGCTGATGTCAATTAAAACCAATACATGCTCTCTGCAAGCACACAGCTTTACTGTCCTTCAGCGAGGAGATTCTCCTCATGCCTTTTACAGATGTTTACAGTGCGTGTTGCTTTAGAACAGCATCCCACCTGATAGGTGTCAATAGTCAATAGGCCAACACTAGCCAGCAGCTGCCCTCATGTTCAAAAACAGAGCCTTCATGTTTTGCTGCAATATTATCTCTTGGTGTTCATTAGTCTTCATTTGTGTGCCTTAAGTCATTTCTTAACTGTGATGTGAAAAAATACAGTTTTAAGGGTGACAGTGTTTGTTGTGGTTCCTCTTAGGGCTGTGCGATATGACCAAAATCTCATAACCCGATATAGGTCAATTCATATCCCGATAACGATACATATCACGACATAGCACATTTTCTGTAAAGTCAATGAATAAATAGTTTATATAAAATGACCACATGGAAAGGCCTATATCTTATTACATTTTGAATAATATACTCGACAAATAAAAAAGTACTTACCCGTATTTGATTATTTTTCTGCTTTTATTTAGAACCTTTGTGCAAATTTTCAATTAACCCTTTCGTGTGTACGGTCACACTGGTGTGATTAGCCATTTAGTGCGTATGCTAAAACCGGTATGATTAAAACACTAGATTGGAAAAAATTCTAGGTAATTTTAGCTTTGAGGAAACAGTGATTTAAAGTTTAAACAATATAGCAAATGCTAACTGAAAACTATGAGAAGCTTCATAACGCTGATGAAGACATAACGGACCATGTAACGTAACACGCGCGCTACATAGCATAAAAATAAGTTGAATGTGAAAGCACTAAGCATGTAACAAAGTATAAAATATTAATGTATAAAATATAAAAAGGTAAATAGAAAACATTTTTCAACTATAGTTCTGTGTCACGTTCACTCTCCTCCATGTTTGTTTGTGTTGCCTTCATGCAAATTTCCTGCCTGCATCCATGCCGTGTGGAAGAATGCAAAGCGTCGTCCAAATGATAAAAAATATTGCCGTAAAGTGTGTGATTTGCGACACAACAAAATACGATAGAGCATAATATGAAATGATAGACGTTTTTCTATCGTCACACGATATATATCGTCATATTGCACAGCCCTAGTTCCTCTCATTTTAAAGAGGTGAGACAGTACGAAGAGATATTTTTTAGCTAATTTAATGTAACTAGCTGTTTTCTGGCTTCAACTGACACGTTCTTGCCTCGCCCACCAGTTTAGGTTGCTTTTTTTACGCTTTTTTAAACCTGACGTTGTATTTTTCACCCCAGTGGCGCGAAAGGAAACAAACGGCGGCTGTGATTTCTGAGTGGCAGAGTGACACGAGGTGGGAGTACATCAGGGTGGATGAAACGATCAGGAGCACTGCTTCGGAGGCCACACTGTGGGCCGTGGCCACACTCAGCGAGAATTTTACATTTATTTACACTACTGAAGTGGACTGCACCCTGAGAGCATAGAGGAGATTGACAGCCAGGAAAGATGGGAGGAAGGGGCTAAGCAGTGGAATTGAGCAACCTGCATTTGCTTGTCTGAGGACAAATGGGTCCGTCCATTTGGTATTATAGTCCACTGCAACCAAGAAGGTGTTAATTGCTAATTCATTTTTAGCAACTGCTTATTCTGGTCCACTCCTGTAGATGTCAAGACTGCTGCATTTTCCATGGGTAAGACTAGGAAGCATTACTTTCTTGCTTAAAATGAAAGTGATATGATCAACGGCAGAGGCCAGTGTCAGTACGTATTTAGGTGTTTGCAGATGTATTTATTCATTGTCGTTTATAATTACTTTAATTCAATTTTGCTACATAATACCATTCCTCAAATGAACCAAGAACTGATTCTGTCATTCGTTGAGAATACTTCCTGTCGCTGTGGCATCGTGGTTCTTAGCTGCACGCTAAGGCCGATGTGCTCTGCAGTTTTCCTTTCCCCCGTAGGAACGTTTGCCAAAAATGAGCTCCGCCTCTCCCGTCCCTCGATGCGACGTCCCAGCTGCTGCGGTGCATCGTGTCTCCCAGGGGGGCCTGGAGCACAGCAGACCGCCGGCAGGCAGGCTGCAGACAGGCAGCGTGGGGGCTGATGGGCCTCTGTGCACAGGAAAGCACAGTTTGAAAAAGACACATGCGTCGGCAAGGGAGATGACGATGCTCCTCTCCAACACGCAGTTCCGCGAGCATTTTATTTATTTATCTGTGTACTTTCCACCCCTGCTGTTTGACTGGAATGTTTGTCCTAGGGTTTGGGAGGTAGGCATTCTCAAGGACCAATGTGAATGCCTATTTTAGAAACGGGTAGACTGAGCCCAAAAAAAGATCACAGAATCAACTGGACCACTGATATTCATCATCATGTCTCTGACCCACTATGCCACATTTATGTTCAAGTACATTAAAACAGATTCACAAGTAATATATGCAATGGCCACTTAAATATGAGTGTTTTCTATGAATTCCATTGTTTGTGACTACATTATTCTGATACTTTTGGGGAAGAGAAGGCAGCATTGGGAAAGTAAGGCTGGGATGTGAGCCAGGCCTACATCCTCTGGATGCCGACTGCAATCCTCACCTTTTTTCATCACCTTTCCCAGCAGGCCGCCAAATCCTTCATAATGAGGGCTTGTGGTGGAAAAAGTTAGAGAAAGTCAGGCGGCACTCTCTGGATACCCGCTCCCGCGATGACCATGGACTGAAGGTCATCGGGAATTTGATAACAAACAAGTCTCGGAGTCCGGACCTTGAAGCGGAGAGCTTTTATCATTGCAGGTGACATCTGCTTTCGTTGGCTTGTCTCAGGAAAGCGTGTTTGGGTCTCTGAGCGGCAAGAAAAAGACCTTGGGGTGGCCGTGAGCGCAGACGTGTCGAAACATTAATTCAGCTCGTGTTCTTAACTAGCCAGGCGTCGCCATGCCTCATTTGGGAACACTAAAGAGCCATATCGGAGGAGACTTTTGTGTTGTTGTTGAGCAGTGGGCAGAGCAGTTGGTGTAAGGGGAGGGGTATGTGGTTTTTTTTGTTTTTGGCTGCCTGTCTGTGAACAGGATATCTTGACAAAGTTTGGGTTGGGTTTGAGTGAAATGTGGTAGTATCAATATTGACAGGACAAGGAAGAAATGATTCGATTTTAGGACAGATGTAAGAGGTGGTAGAGGTATGGACTGTACGGAGTGCCATCCTAGTTTTTGTTTCTTTGTTTTGATTAGTTTACTGTGCCAAAATGCATTGAGAATACAATATACCAGATTGGACAGTATTACATAAACACAGGCTGCTGAGTTTGCATTTGCAAATTCACTCTTTTTCAAGGGATTTTCTCCAGATTCCTTTTATTCCCGTTGTGTAACCAAGATTACATTTACTATAATGTTGTTTTCATTTGCTAAAACTGTTTATTTTGGGGAACAAAATCCTCAGAGTCACTTAATTCAGAGCCTCGTGTTGTTTTTAAATTAAAGTTCTTGGTTTAATGTGTTCAGTATCTATCAAGAGACATCTAAGGTTAGTTTACTGTCAACACAAGCTTAGTTGATACTCCTTCCCCTCAAGCCCTTGAATTTGGATATGAACACAGGAGATGGAATGCTATAAATGGAATGAACGAAAACATCTTCCATCTGCTGATGGCCTTCAGAGCAAAAACTTGATAGTACAAGTCTGCATGCGTCTGTGTATCTGTTTCTGTGTCTGTGCATATGAGAATGGTTTTATGTATTAGCAGATTGTATGTATAAGTAGTGCGAATGCAATTCGCAGGTAATACCCATCGAAATATGCCAGCTACCGTTCAAGCAGATGATGTTTTTGTGGCAGGTTGTAAGAGCAGTTTTATGATTCAGTGATGTACAAAAAAACCCCACAGAGAAGTTGGCCGCTACCTCCACAATCTATTTTTGGGAGTACTTCACTGGCTGTAGAGAGCTGCCAGTGAAACGGACAATAAGCTTGTTGATTTGCAGGTGCGATGGCTCGGGAAATGGGTTGTTTCGCTCTTGTTGGGTCCTGCTTGGCATGCAGGTGCTTGCGCAGGGGTGGTTGAGCTGTTTTGCTGGCTAAATGGAGGTGAGGTGCCGTGACTGCATTGTGGCCGAGGCACTCTCTGTGACAGCGGTAGCAGTTTAAGCTCTTTTTTTTCCTGCTTTAAATCTGTCAAAACCTGCCACCGCTAACACCCCGTCCCCTCCCTCTTCAATAGAACAGGTGTGTCATTTCCTGTCAGCTGGACGCATTACCTGGCTTCCTGAGACTGCCGGGTGAAAAAATGAAACATTTCAAGGCGGGTGACTAGACAAGCTGTGAAGAAGAAAGCAAATCCCTTAAGGGGGACAAAATGACTAACTGAAGTTCTATGGGCTGAGCAGTCACAGGCCTTTGTGTTTAGTGTAAATTTGTAGGGTTGGATTATGGATGTGAGGATTTATACTTTTGGAACAGTTCTTTGCAGTCTCCCATGGAAACGGCAGGCTCCACACATGCCTCCACCAGGGCCACTTTTGAGAGAAATTACTCTAAACTCACCTATCTGAGAGAGCCATATCCACTCGGCCAAATGTGGACTCAGGTAAGTCCTGACCCAGCCGCTCCGTGTTGCTGTTTCCGCTCTGTCATTCAGCTTGTGTTCAAAAGCAGGCTCAAGTTATTCCCCTTAAAGCAGTCTGATGCGTCACCAGGCCTGCAAAGCCCGGCACCGAGCCCGAGAATGCGGTTCGCGACACACAGCCTGCCAGTGCCCTGGATGCGAAACCATTACTGTCTGCACGCCGCTGAGCGGAGTAGATTGCCTCACTGCCTCATAGCGTGTGCTGGGCCAGGCCCCTGGGGTTCACCGCGGTGCCTCGAAGTTCGATCCTGCGCCGGATACAACCTTGGGGCCCCCGCCCCTCGTCACGGGTCGTTGGCTGGGCGAAGTGGAGCCCACACGCCCTCCACCTGCCTGTGACAGAAAATCGCAGCATCAAATTCCCTTACGCAGTGCCGCAGTGGCAGCGTCCCTCAGCATGGCACAATCAGCCCATTAACGGGTCGACACGCGGCTTACGGAAAGGCGGCCAGGCTCCCTGGGGCTGTGTCCTTCACAGGCCTGTCACGAACAGAACAGGTCCTCCGGTATGTGGGCTGTGGAGCATCTCACTACAGCGCCCTTAGAAAGGGCGAAGTGCACTGTGTCCAAATGAATCTCACTAAACAGAAACAGAACAGAACATAAAACAGAAAATATTGCTATCAGCTTTGGATGGTTTACAGGCAGCACCACTTCTGGGGAATCCTCTGCTGAGGAACATACTGTACTCACATGCTAATCCCTAATCAGACAGCCAGCAAGCCAGTGGAAGGAGGAGCAAGGCCTGAGCAATCTAATGATGAGGGAAGTGCTGAAGCAACATTTCAGCCAGAGCCCAGCATCCAGTAGATAATTGTTTGTGGGTGTGACGAACAGTTGTCTCTGATGTGAAGTTATTCCTGATTGAATTTGACTTTTACCTGTCACATTTGCCATACCCCTCAAATTTGAAATTGATTAGTTTCAGTGACGCTGCCTTCAGAGTCACATGCAGTAGGTTGAGGGCTGGAGCAAAGGAGTGATGTGAAAATACACTGAAAATGCAGCAGAGGGGTTCACTCGGTTTGTGGAGTTTTGCGAGCACTCTGGAATACCAAGCAATACCAAGCAGTTCTAGGTTTTTTTTTTTTTTTTGCTGGCAGCAGCTGTGTAATTCTAGCTAAGAGCTACGGTCTTGAAATATGTAAGCAAATGTTTATTCTCTTTAAAATCATTGACATAAATAACAGGATTATAGCTTAAGCAGTTTGTCTTCACAATGATTTCTAACAGGTACAATAATTGGGGAAAGTGCTATTTGTTTTGCAAACACAGTTGGACTTTTAATTACAAAACAGCATTAATTCCCATGTTCCCAAGGAAACTATTACCTTTGATCATGTTTAGAATATATTTAGTAAGAACTAAATGCATGCATTATGTAGAGTATTTGTTTGAAAAGGGCTTCACAATTAGTAGTGTCTACTGTCAGTGATTATTCATGTACATATGTTTTCTTTTTTGCTGGGGGGTGGGGATGCAGCATAATTCATTTTGCTTTGTTCATCACAAAATACACACATACACATATCCCCACAATACCAAAGGTCACCGCTTCCAGCCCAGGTCTTAAATGTTAAATTGTGGGTGTACTGCGCTGGCTCTTAGGATGGTGAAAGACCGCATTGTTTCTGAAACAACGTAATTTATGTTGCTCTTTTCGTTGTTTGTTTTGGTTTCCTTGGCAAGGTTTTCGCATTGAGCTTTTGTGTGGCACAGAAGGACAACACCACCCCAGGACACCCCCGGTCTGTGTGTGCATTCTCATGGGACCACAGGGGTCCCCATTCAGTCAAAATGGAATCACCTTTTAACGCGTGACACCCAGAACAGGGGAGCCAGAGTTTTACTGTTTTATTAGCGCCTGTGGACTGAACGAGCGCTGAACTGCAGTGAGCTGGTTTCCCCTGAGCTTTAAAAAACCCCTTCTTATTCATATCCTCCCACAAAAAACAATGGCGGTGCAGAGTGGTGTTGAAATCAACCCTGTCAGATTTGTTGTGCTCCAGTTTTATTGCAGAAATGTAGTCATGAAAACAAAGCCGATGAGAAAGTTCCTCTTTTGTTCTCAGTCTCTGATTCATGTCGCGTTCATGAATAGCAAAAGGCCCATCTTTCATCCAGCTGCAGTATTAGCATTCTGAATACACCGTGTGATGAAGAAATGAAGCTCATTAGAATCAAAACGATTCTCTCTGCCTGTGATGTAAATGCCCCCCTTGGATAAATGGCAAGCTAACAGAGGATAATAACACGCTGACACCTTATGGCACTGACAGCGTAACCATTGTTAATGCATTTAGCTGACTTGCTAATTATATTGACGACTGTACAGTGATTGACAATAATAAGTGATATTGTAGAAAAACTTAAAGAACAATCGCAAGGCCATGATTCACATGTTCTCAGGTGCACACCATGGCCCACCCTAAGCATGTCAGTCTGGACAGAGTGATTTCTTGACACCTTGTTTCTCTTTGAAGCTGATGTGTTTGTGAGGTTAGGCTACCAGTACTCTGGGCCATGTTAATTTTCAAAAGCTGTCTGAATCATTACATTAGTAAATATTCTTTTGCTTAGTTGTGATGACACAAAACATGAATAAAATTATTTGATTACTGGAACTTCCTACTTTAGGTGGCAGGTTTTAAGAGGCCTGGGAAGGGAACAGGTGATTTTGTAATTTTGCGAATTGTACTTTCCCGATTTCCAAAGAAGGCAAGGGGTGGGGCACTGTGATTGGCTTGCCTGCACACGTTTTGGCACCTCTCTGAAATTCAAAGAGGCATTTTCTGCGCATTTGTTTCCAGGAACTAGAGCTGCATTCCAGGTGTTTGTGGATGAATGCTCGGTCATTCATGCCTGGGAAGTTCCCGTCAGCACCTTGCCCCGCACGTGCGCTCCCCTGCGCGCCCTGGCTTTTCACTCCAGGTTTCTCTGGGGAAACGGGCCCTGTTTGCTCAGCGGTCTGTGTGTTCACTCACTGCTCAGAGCTCGCGTTGAGCCCTGCCTGTCAAGGCTGGTGAGGTAATGCATCGCTCTGTCCCCACCTGACTCACGTTACACACGGGCACGCTCGCTAAACCCGTCCCGTTGGCCCTGTCCCTTTCGCACAGTGACATCATGATGGAAACTGCTCCAAGGGTTTCACAGTCAACAGAGACAGGCATACCATGGAACCGTGCCAGCCCTGCTGAAGATCTTAATTGGGCAATGATGTAACACAATGCTCTGGCATTGGTGAGGGTGGCCTGGTCACCCCTTGGGGAGGAGAGGAGTGGTGGCAGGTTGGGCGGGGGCAATTGTTTGCAGATCTTGGATATGGTCCCCCTCTTTCTTCACAACCTCTGTTTTTTCTGCTTCTTGTATAAACATATTTTTAACCTATTTTTGGAGTACTTTATTTTTATTCCTTTAAAAAATAGTACATAAGCTGTCTGACTGGGGCACATCAAAAGGAGTGCAAATGAATGCTGATGGAAGGGGCTCTGCTGAGCAGGTGTTGCTGAACAGGTAACAGAGAGGGAGCTGCGTTGGCACTGAATCACAGGGTAGCAGACGGGTTAGGCAGCTCTTTCCAGCCGAAGGTGATTTCTGAACCGTGGGAAATTAGGCAGATGGTCTGTGTGGTTAGTGCAGTCGTCCGTATTACAATGGAGTGTCTTTCTTCACTCACTGCAGCCTCATTCCAATGTTCTAATTTGCTCCTTAAATAAAGAATTCTTTTTTATTTTTGCATAAAATATTGGCCTGTTTGATAATGCAGAACCACACCTGATTTTAGAACAGGGCTGTGAGACTTTGGATGACTTGGCTTTTTTTTTTTCAAGTGCTGTGTGTGTCAGTGAACGAGAGGGAGTCGTGTTTCACCTTTGATTCTCCTGGGAAAAAATGTATTTGACAACAAAGCCCATGGGAAAGGCTTTAGTTGGACATACTATAACAAGGAAACACCAAATCAATTACAAGGCAGCTTTATAAATGCCTGGCACATTTGCCCAAACCCTTTCCCTGAGTTGTGTTTCCACTACAGTCTTTGAAGCCTTGCTACAAGCAATAATAACTGTGCGTATTATATCCATAGCAGATTTCTTCCCTGAGATATTTGGTTTCCTTACGCTGAGAAACAACCACTAGTACTCCTCAACAGAAGAAGGGACGCATCTGGAGGGGGAAAGCTCGATATACAGTATCTCCACTTGAAAGCAGGAATCACAAGAATAATGACATGAAAGCCAGGGGCAATTCGGCCATAACAAGGCGAATCTGACGATGTTGGGCGACTGGTTGGCAGGTAAAGGTGAACATAAAAGATCTCTTAAATGAGCAGTAATTCCCCAGCCTCCCTGGCAGACCACGCCGTGGCTGAAAAGTTCCGTTCATCAGCACGTTTGTTTATCGAATGTCGTTGTTTTTTTTTCCTGTTTCCTCATCAGTGCAGCTGGACGCCTGTGTTTGTGTTTGTGTGATTGGAGAGAGCAGGTGGGCGATGCAGGGAAAGACAATAAATACTGCTGTCAAGCCAGAGGGGGCCATCAAGACTTTACTGCGTGATCATTTTAGCCTGTCAAGGTGAACACAGCATAGAATAGTGGCATGTACAGCAGTGAATGAGTTAGCTCAGAGACTTTCCTGTTCTTGAATTGCTTTGTAGTAAAATAAGAAAATGTTCTGACTTCTGGAAGATGCAGAATAATACAACACATTTGTGTCAAGGCTGTTATAATGAGATGCAGTTTGAAAAGAAAAATAAATAAACAAAATGGAAGCTAAGGGAAGTGCAATCTGAAAAGGGCTTTTGCCTCATTATGGTGTGAATCTTACACCATGTTGAAGTTTTTGTCTGGTCATGTGTGGCAAGGGAGAACACAGGAGAGAGCAGAGTGGCCAAAAGTAGGAGGCATTTTTCCCCTATCTCCAAAAGGAATACATATTAAAAAAAAAAAAAAAAAACATTTAAATGTCCATTGGCAGTGCATTGAAACCCCCTCTATCCTTTCATTGTTTTTATGAGTGTAATATATTATTAAGTGCATTGAAGCATCCCCCCCATTGTGTAAGTGGTCTTTGGGTAGAATCAGGGTGATGGAGGAGAGTTATACCCTTTCCTATCAACAATAATGACACTGCCTTTTGTATGCGGTACCAGTGCGTGCTAATGTGAATATTCTGTTGTGCTACAACAAACAGCTCCCCCACAATCCTGCACAGCATTGTCTTGGGAAAATTCACATAAAAAAACTGGGAATACTACACTTTATAGCTCTGATACCTCTTTGTATCCAGGAATGCTGGAGGAAGCTCAGGTAACTGCGAGTTAACAACGCGGTTTTAATCCAACTATCGATCCGGTCCTGATGTCAGGGACACCTGGCTAGGGCCCGGGCCCCACGTTGAGGGAGGAGGAGGCAGGTTGTGCACGTTCGATGGCTGTCCCACTTCTCTGACATTAAAGCCTTTAATCAGCTCAGCCAGGGAGCTTGTCAATCCTGTCAAAGGATGAAATGCTCCGCTCCCCAGGGAGGCGAGAGGGCGGCAGCAGGAAGGGGGAGTGCCGAGAGGGGTCCGCGCCAGGGTCGCCTCCTGCCAAGGGAGCGGGCGGCTGAGCAAAAAGGACAGCATTCTCCGCCGCTGCGGTTTTGGTAGGGCCTGTTGTTGTTTCCCATCTAGGCCCCTCAGCCACGTTCCCCCCCAAAAAAAAGCCTGCGTCGTCGACTTTCACAGGCACTTTGCGTCTTAAGTGTCAATTAATTAGCACCGGAGTGCTCACTGAGTCATTTTTGGAGCATTGATTGGGGCGGCGGTTCACTGAAGAGGCAGGCCGAATTTGGATTTGTTCCCGGCAGCGTTTTTTTTTTTTTTTCGGAGAAAGAGACGGATGCGGAGCTCCCGTAAGACAGCTCGCTGCTCCGAGCGCAGGCTCTGAATTTCAATCGTCCATTTCACAGGAACAGAGGAGCCCTTCTTTAATGGTAATGCAATTGAGTGAGTGACAGTAATTTCAATATGGCCTAATTGAGTCGTAGAATCTCTCCGTGACTCCTCACTCGCTTGCTCAAAAGCCTCTGATCAATAGCAAGACAGTATCATAATCCATCCGCCCAATTTATTTATATATCGACTTTTTTTTCATCAAAGCACATCAGCCAAAAATCTTCCCATTCTTGTAGGCATGCGTCTCCCAAGAAAAGCCCACGCTCTATGTCTTAGTCTTCTTGCCTCATATTCTTGCTCAGTTACCATGGATCCCTTGACTTTTTGTTGATGCACTCCAAAATTGAAGTGCAGAATGTCTCTAGAATAATAAAACAATTTTAGTGCACACTTTACAGGGATTCAGTTTGGTCTCCGAAAGACACTATGTGTTCCAAAGGGCACTTTCAAGCAGCTGAGGCCTTGTGGAAAGCTTGTTTTGCAGCATCTCTCAGGTTCGGCTCAATTATACAACAATTTTACAATCCATCTATCCTGTAAAGAACATTGGTTTATTTTTTTAATATGTCAAAATATAGAACTATGATTTCAGTATGGATTTAACCACAGAGAGCAGTTCTTGTGTTCTTAGTAAAAGGTTTATTTGATTGTATTGATTATAATTTGACTTACATTTCAGTAATGTGAGAAAACCACATATAAACTAAAATCCCGTAACAATGTCACTTCGCCACAATTAGCAAAATCCCAAGAGTTCCATACTGGAATCCCAAGAGTTCCACAAAGCCAGGTTGTGTTGTGGCCAGAATGCAGTCCAAAGAGAATACCCTTTTGTTTAGAGGCAGACTCATCACAGCATTACTTCAATGTATTGTAACAACAGTTCTAGGACTATCAATATCCTCTCTCTTCCGTGAGATATATTAAAGCTCCTCTTCTCAAATGTCAGGATGTAACATTGCTGGGGCGTAAAATTGCTGTTTTGTGAAGCTTTTATGAATCACGTTGCTTCCCCAGGTTGTGACAGTGGTTGGAAAACAGCAAAATTTTTGTATGTCAAACTGCAGATGCAAGAACGTTGCTGCAACACAGCCATGACCTGACCACAACATGCATCACTGCTTCTTCTGCTGTTTTTCTTGTGTTTTTTAAATTAAAATAGAGATGGAGTTTAGAGTACATGGTGTATCTGGATTCAAGCTATTTTTATGCAGTGTTTTTTTTTTGTCTGTGTTCCTCCTGCTGTCTTGCATTACACTGCATTCCGTGTATGCATCAATTATAAGAAAGGAGTACAGTAAAGTAGTGTCTTTGTTTCTTGTCTTGCTAGTGTCAGACCAAAGAAATGGAGGAAAGGTATCATTGTGCTGTTTGTGTCTTTCTCTATTTCCTTCAGCTCAGAATAAGCTATTACTGTAATCCTTTGGTTAATACATTGTTGGGCATGGTCCGTTTAGTTGTACTTGCTCATGCAGTTAAAGTTTTGAATTTAAATACCAGACATTTTATAGACTGCTTGTGGAAATTAAACCTCTGTTATTCTTCCAATGGAGGAGTTGAGAAGGACATTTCTGTCATCTCAACATACTCAACAAGTCAAGTCCTAGCCAAGGCTTTAGCCTTGTGAAATAACACAAACTAGAAATCTGAGTGCCTTCTGAGACAGAATCAGACACAGTAAATTTAAAAGACATTTTAACATTTCATTGTGTCACCTGTCAGAGAGATGGCAGGTAACAACCCATCAATCAATGGGGGAGTGCTTATGTATTCAGCACAGACCTTAGCATCCTGATGAGAAGGGAATTGTGTGCTGGATCCCAATGCAAGCAGGCCTCCCATATCCCTTTTGAACTGCTCTTTTATGGATCAAAGCTTTGTGTGCGTGTGCAGTCCTTGTCACAGCAGCGCGGTGTTTTATTTTGCTGAAAGATTTCATGGCATTTCTGTGGGTCTTACAATGCAGACAGGCGCGCCGCGCTGAAAGATGACAGTCCTCGTAGAATCCCAGCAAAGACAAGCACATTAGCCCGTTGACAGATGTGCTGCTGCTTATTTCTTTATTGCAGCAAATCAAGGGCTTTCTTCACGAGTGCCGCAAGCCTCGCTTTGGCTCTTAAGGACAGTTCTAAATTGTAGGGATCCAGTCTCTCTTTTGGTAGACTTCAGCAGCTACAACGTACTGTTTTAAGGAAACGTTAAGTGAAAAATCAGTATAACAAGGGCCTTAATTCAGTTCAGATGTAATTTGCTTCATCATAAAATTTGAGTGATGAATTAAAATTTTGTCCTTTTTTCTTTTTACTTACACAACAGTATGAGGTATGTGTGCATTGACATGAAAGAGACATTGTATATAAGAAACAAAGAAACAACCAAGTGATGGATGTGATTTTTTTGTGTGGGAAGGATTGAATCTCTGCTTGAGTCTGGCTGTCAGGAGGAAAAACTGAATGATTCCATGAAGGAAAACTCAGACAGAGTCATCTCAGAGACAAGATGGTGGGAAAACTTTGATATTATACACAAAGCTATGACCATAGGTAACTTTCCAGTGAATGACAAGTCTGAGATTCTGACAGACTATGGGGTTCATGCTTAAGCTGTCTGAACTCAGAATAAATAAAAAATGAACACCACATACTTCAATCAAGGAGTAGAACAGAATATATATATTTATTATATATTACATTTCAGGTTTCAGCACTGACTTCCTTGTAAAAAAAAAATTATGCTATTCAACTCAGCAGGTATGCACCTACTTCATCAAGCACTGAGATCAAAGTTGAAAAAAATCAGAACTTTGCATTGTCTCAAGGCTGTAGCCATAGTTTGTGCACTTCCGTGCGTGCTTTTCCCCTGGTTGAAAATAATTAAGGCCACGTCACAATGGCACCCTTCCTGTCTGAGGGGGTTGTCAGGCTCAGGAAACAGTGTTGGAGAGCATTAGCGCTCCCACAGCGAAGGAGCGAAGGTTTACATTAATCTCACTCTGGGCTGAGCTTTGAGGTGAAGTCAATGTCAGACTCAGTTTGTGTCTGTTTATTTCCCGAGCGTCTCATGTCACCGTACAGCCCGGCGTTCAGTTTCTGCGGCGTCAGCGAAACGTTTGCAGACTCTCCTTGCTCGGCCTGGCCCGTGCACCATCATTAGTGTCCCTTCTCCTCCTGCGGCTTTGCGTTTCCTTCTCACACCAGGCGCGCAGTGCACTTTAATGTGGTTCAAACTGTAACAGCCACTAATATTCCACTCCACTCATTTGGTTGCAGCTAATTGTTCTGCTGTGTTTGTGTGTGTGTGTGTGTGTGTGTGTGGGGGGGGGGGGTGCATCCATTTCTCATCAGGAAGGCACCTTGGCGGGGCAGCGTGACACCTTTCTGAGTCTTCTCCTGTTTCCTGCATAGTCACCAGTCTGGTGAAACAGTACTCGAAACTCTCACATTCCTCCCACAGTAATGAGAACCGTTTCAAAAATGGCATCAATTCTTTTCCTTTTCAAGAAATAAAGGTATCTCTGATACTTTTTTCATGGTCACTTACCAGGGCTGTGCATCTATTCTTACAGTTTATAAAGGTTTCAGAGTGGCACTGGAAAAAAAAGTAAAAATTGAAATAAAATGTCAAATTTTTCACTTTATGTATTGAGTGAAGATACTGTGCTGGAAGGCTCCTCTCGGTGAAGAGGGAAACTTTGGAGGCATAATGAAAGGTTTTGCATAGTAGAATCAGACTGAATGTTACAGAGTGTAAAGGAAATCCCTATGAGAATTCACGCTCTGTGAAACCCAGATTTGCCTGCATGCATGTGCTGTGTTAAGGAAATGACTTGACTCCTCAGGACAAGGCCAGTTCAAGTTCATAGTTCATTAACTCTTCAGCCAATGAGTTGCAGCACCAGTCTAGGCTCTTATTCAGAACCCCCCACCTTTTTACCATATACCAGGACAACTGCCTCTTATCCCCCCTCCCAGCTATGCTAATTTTCAGCTCTGACTTGTTAATGGGTCTCACTTTTTCTAATGGTGTGGTTTTGCTTTTGTACAATTACAAAATTGCAAACAGTGAGGAGAATCACAGGAGCTGAGCGTCCTGGGCTCCAAGCTATGGCATGTCACCTTAGACACATTGTTGCGCTCAATAAAAGGACATGTCCTGTTCAGTCGTATCATAGATTATTAAATTCTTCTCGCAAACAAAACACAAGTTTGTCAATGTGATTATCTGTGGAGTTCAGTCCTTGGAGAGGCAGAGGGGTGTGTGTGTGTGTGTGTGTGTGTGTGTGTGTGTGTGTGTATGGGGGGGGGGGGACCCTCATAAAATATTGATCTGTTCTTTGCCTCAGCCTTTTCATTTTTTTCAGTTCTTTTCACTGAAGTGCTCAAAACGAGCTGTCTTTCTTATGATGGACATCTCATCAGGGGATGTATGTATGAAACCATCAGACCTCAGTTACACTTTGGCTTGAAAGGTCAGTCTGAGTTTATGTGGCAGA
The DNA here is from genome assembly GCF_013368585.1 of Megalops cyprinoides. NCBI lineage: Eukaryota > Metazoa > Chordata > Actinopteri > Elopiformes > Megalopidae > Megalops > Megalops cyprinoides. The sequence continues at coordinate 16,848,138 of NC_050585.1, read as the reverse complement.
AATGTTTTGTTTTCCTTCATGGTTCTTTCTTTCTCTTTCTCTCTCTCTCTCTTTCTCTCTCCCTCTCTCTCTCTCTTTCTCTATATATATATATATATATATATATATATATATATATATATATATATATATATATGTAATGGTAACCAAAATGTCCACACCTTACAGCTAAACATAAAGCTGTAATACTGTGGAAAAAGATTTTGCAATGTCAGGATTTAATGAATTTAAATGCCCCCTGGTGTCATTGGACTGGTACACAGAAGCATTAACACTTACATTTTACACTGATCTGTAAAATATAAAAGTGTTTTTGCAATATGTATACTGATATTTGACTACTGTATAACAGGCAAAATATTTCTGGTGATTGGAAACAGACTGTTGATGTTGCGTCATATGAAAGAATCAGTAATGAGACATGCTGTTAAAGCTGTTAAAGCATTAATTAATGTTAACATCCAAATGCAATTTAACCCAGTAACTCATATTTCCACTAGCAGAGGTTTCTCTTTTTACATTCTTGTGTTCGTCCTCAAAATTTTCAGCATGTTCTTCAGTGACTAATCCCACATTTCAAACAACAGCCCAGATGACAGAGGGAGGGATTTGTCACACACAGTCGTCCCTTGCCGATATTTTCCCCTGTGCGTTTTTTGATCATCCGTTACAGTTGAAGGCTGTGGTAGCTTTTTTTGCTGTATGCACAGTAGGGTTCGGCCCCACGTGGAGAGACGCATCGCAGGGAAAATGTTTTTTTTTTTTTTCTCCTCCAGGCATTAGTGTACGGAACAGGGAGGTGATGTTCTTATGTTGCTGGACTGCATCCTGGACTCCAATATCCTGAGTGCTGTAATCTGTTCCCTGCGGGCAGCTTCTGTGACCTGCCGAGTATTACCCCGCCCCCGTACACAACACTGTAAGCCCCCTCCCCTCGGCATCCCCTAACCCCCTGAAAATCCTGGCCTGCCACAGCCCATAATCCATCATCACGGAACTCTCTCTAAATGCCTGAAGCTCTTTTATTTATTTATTTCAGACTTTAAGGTGGAGCGCATCTCACATTATTAAACAGCGGCAGAGATGTTCTACTGAGTGATTATTTGTTCCGCAGAATGGAAAGACGTGGTTGTTTAGCCCCTACCTTTCCATGTTGTTGAGGTAGAGGCAGAGGGCCTTGAGACATTAGCGTTTCATTTTGTCTGCTGAACCTTTGCTGTTACGCAGAAATGGATTTCTTTTCATGGGGGGTGGGGGGGATCATTATTACAACGAGGCAAAGCCCCCTTACTCTCTTTCTTAGTGTAAAAGTATATCTCTTTTCTGCTATTTTCATCCTTCAGGACTTACTGCAGGGCTGAAAGGGAGAGCAAGCGTTTCTTTGGCTTGCACTTAGCGAAGCACTCACCCACACACACGCACACACACACACACACATACACATACACTGCCATTTTACGGAGCATAATATGTATCCCTCATAATGCATGTTCAATTTGTGGGTATTGTGTCTACCAGTATATACCCTACTGTATCTACCTTCTACTTTGACAGGATGTTTGAAGACTGCTTTAAACCATATGATACTACTATTATGTTTCAAAAGTACCAATCAGTAAGCACATACTTGATGGTGACGTTTTTTTGGACTATTGCTCTGTTATTTATACCCTCAAAAAACTGACTTCATTCTGATTTAATGATTTACAGAGTTGCTCATTTTGTCCTCTAGTTTCGTGGTTTCATGGCAAGGGGTCCTGCAGTCTAGTATCGGGGTCGAGGTCAGACTTTCAGTTTTGGTGACTGGTGACGCTGCGGCCTTTGTTGCGAAACTGAAACCACTGTGCGCCGGGACAGAGGAATAACACGTGGGCCTGAGAGTGCAGCTCTGCGTTGGTCTCTATTGACACTTGGACTGCACGCCCCCTCCCCAGTGAAAAGGCTCACAGACTCAGCGTAGGACGGAGTGAGGTCACATCAGATTACCTCCCCTCTCCTACGGCCTCAAAGCAGCCGTGATGAGGGATCTGACAGGCACGTTTTTTTGCATAGGATGGCAGAAGTCTCCTTGCTTCACTGTATAAACGCTGTCCCTGATTAATAAATGCATGCAGTTTGACAGTTTGCTTTGGCGGTCGCTGGGGATCCACGCTAGAAATGAGTCATCACGGCACACCGAGGAAAATCGGTTTGAGCCCGGGAGTGCCCGTGCAGCGCCTCGACATTTGAAATGCCTGTGAGCTGCGCAGCGGGAAGCTGTTGGGGGGACTGTGGCATTAACCCTCAGCTTCACAGGAAGCTTTTCAGAGGGGAGCTCATCTGTAGACTTTGGTAGCAGCAGCAGCAGAGCAGGTTCTATAGCTTGTTCAGTCAAGAATACAAAGCAGCCTGCCAACCTCAACTAGCTGCAGTCCTGATAATAAAGATACAGGTACCAGACTATCAGATGTAGAAACTGAAAGAGGAGGTGATTCTGGTACTGGGTAATGGTACAGTGTATTAAATGAAAACTTTTTTTGCTTCAGAATCATTACAAACATCTCAAGAGCATTATTTTCATCTGGAAAAGTCTGATATGTTTAGGCTTGTGTCTCTTAATAGATGATATGTGGAAACGGTGACAAGCTATGTTAGCCACTCTGAGACTGGTGTCTGATACATACATGGATAATGTAATCTGACACAACAGGCAAGTTTGTTCCTTTCTGTGATGTGAAACAGGCGTGCGTTAGCGCGTCCTGTCTGTGTAGGTGAACCCCAGCCTTCATAGATATTTCAAAATACCTTTCCTGAAGAGTGCAGATAAGAAGGGTTTTTTTTTCATCTCAGAATAGCCAAGCAGAGTATTATGCTTACTGTGGCCTTAATTTCCAATAGTGGTGAAATAACCAACTTCCTGTCAAGTGAGCTGGGTGGGTGGTGTGCCACTGTCAGGAGGGTGGAAGGTCTGGAGTGATGTTGGGGCTGAGATAGACACAACCATGGTGGTGGGAAGTGCAACTCTGTGTCTTTTGCTTGTCTCCGAGTACGAGATGCGCCCACATGTCTTATACGTGGCCTGAAGTAGTTCACTGTCATCGTGGAGATCCGGACTACATGAAATGGACCTCATTCACTGCAGCACAATACCAGGCACCTCCTGGGACAGCCCGCTTCAGCGCTGCTCTGAGATCAGTCAGGATGTGAAACAGTCTTCTATGGTCCTTAACTGTAAAACATGAAACACTGTTTTCATGGGACCATCGGGTTTTGACAGCACATGGTCTACCTTTGGTGTAGTCTGACACAGAAAGAAAATGGCGCTTTCCTTGCAGCTGTCCTTGGCCACCGCTTACTGCTAAATGAAATTGGTCTCTTTTTGGTTTCTTTTCCACTTCAAGATGCATGGGAAGTTCAGAGGCATGTGGCTTTCGCCAGTGTTCAAGTGAAGTGAGCCTGAGGACTAAATCGATAGCTGAATACTCCTGAAGGACAAGTTCATATGTCTCAGCCACTGCAGTGAACGTGACGTGTGCCGCCACTGTAGTCCTTTCAAAAGCCCCGGGTCAAGGAAGCCAAGCAAAGACCAATTGTGTGTAATGAGTCACTTGAGACAAGCGGCTATATTTGCAGAGGCTCAGCCAATTTGTGATTACAGAGCAGATGTTGCAGTAATAAGCTGCCTCTCACAAATAATCCATCTAAAAATCTGGTTCTTTTTTTTTTTCTTTCTTACCGTAAAATGTTGACTCAAATCCACTGGGCAAGAAAATGGAGGTACATTGTTTACATTCTTTATGTCATTAGGTCATTTATGCTGCTACATCCTGTTTTACCTGGATGTAGATTAGTCACTGTTTGTCATCGTTTCTGCTGCCGCAGTTCACCTAACCTGTGAGGACACGTGCGTCGCCTCATTAATCCACCCTAAGCATTCATGGTTTGCCTTGGCAGAGTGCTTTCCTGTATCCAATTTAATCATCGCACAAAGGTTGTTACTCCACTTCCACACGTTACCTTTTAATTCAGTGATATTCGGCAGTCCCTGGGGGGGAAAGGGGAGAAACAAAAAACCAAGTGGAATAAATGAGCGTGTCTTTTAGTCGCAAGTGAGCGGTAATTGATTTGAAAGGAGTGGTCGGCGCTTAAGCCTCTGTAGCAGAGGACACGCAGGCCCGGCCGGGAAAAGGCAGGCTGAGCTCTCTTTTATATGCTCCTGTGCCGCTCAAGGTCCTTTTCAGTTTGCATTGTGGTCCTCGGATGTCCTGTGCAAGTCAGAGCCGCGCAGAAGAGTGGGGGTGAGGCACGCACCTCATGGGCGAGGCGCGCATTGGACACAGTGTCCAGTGAGCGGCCTGACTGTGGCCGCCCCACGGTATGCTTATTCATTCTCCATACAGCACTGAAAGGCGCAATATAAATCTGACCTTTTATAGTTGTTATCATGACCTGCACACAGGGGCACTGCCCATACATGACTATGCAAGGTCTGATGTCGGGTGGGCTGTGATGATGCTGGATTGTTTAGCTCAGTCTCCTCCGCATTCAGATAAGAGTAGTCTCTACATCCCCCCAAATGAGTTGTTCCTCAGTTCCTCTGGTAGCCCCCCCCCCCCCCCCCCCCACCACCACCACCACCAGGCAGACGGACCCTCCCCTCCCATCATTAGGAGGGCGTCCGCCACTCCGCCCCTCTGGACTGCCGGCTCTAATTACTCCTCTCCTCTGGCATCGCCAAGGAGCCCCCAAGTCCTTGAGCAGAGGCGGGCCCAGAGAGACTCTCAGTGCTTCTTGGAGAGGACTTTGTAATTAGACCAATCTCTCTTGTCCTCCTCTGTGTGGGTCGCTGCTTATTTTCAGCTCTGTGAGAGGGGACCACAGGGCCCCATGTGCCCATTGTGGGGTAATGGGTGGGGGGGCTGACAGGGAAGCAGAGCCAGGAAAGTTATTCAACTCCATTGTGTTTTCAGCATTGTGCTCCATTGCTCTTTTTATCTCATATTACAGAGTGTTCTGTATGCTCCATTAAAATGCAGAATATCAAGGTTGTTGTAATAGCACAGACTGCACAAGGTGATGAAGCACAAGCTTGGGAGTTCGGCTGTGAGCAGTGCAGATACTTACCTGGTATTACTAGTGATGTTCACTCCCCTAAGCCCACACACAAGCACAAAAGCAGACACAAACACATGCGCATATACCCAGGCAGACTCTCTCTCTCTCTCTCTCTCTCTCTGTCTCTCTCTCTGTCTCACACATACACACACACACACACACATAAGGTACAGACTCACACTAAAACACCCTTGTATGCAACCATGTGCACGACTATCTCTGGTGTCAAGCGACGTTGGTGTTTCCCTTAGGCAGAGTGGATGAGGTCGCCAGTACTTCCTGTCTCATTCAGTCAATCCATTTGTCACTCAGCGATCCCTGAAATACCTGCTGTAAAAGGAATTGTGCGAAACACTGATTCTCAGCTGCTAATGCAGTCTGCAAAGGGAAGGTGTTGTCAGGTCTATCAAGGAGGTACATTTGAACACACCCAAAGGTGATATGGAAAAAAAAAGTTTGTGGCAAAAAATGGACTGGGAATGCATTTCAAGATATTCCACTGCACCTCCTGTGCTGTGCCCTGTAAAAATGGAGGATGCTGGTGAAAAAAGGAAACTGTTCAAACTGTTCATCTCCTTAATACTAAAGCAAACACAGCTTTAGCTATCAACATTATGATTTGTAAGTTTCACAAAATCACAACACAACAGCTTAATTTTTGTGTGACAAGGCTTTTCGTACTGTTGCATTTCCATGGTCAAAACCAGGTAGGTCACACCTGAGCCTCGTAGCCTTGTTTTGCTCTATTTGTGTCCTTCAGATGAATTTCCAAATCCACTCACACACCGGCAGTCTGAGAGCGTGCACAGGACTCGCATACGTGATCGGGGCTGCAGCTTTAAGCAGGGCGCGGGTGTCAGCGCGCGGGCTTAAGAGATTCGCTTCTATAGACGGTCAGTGTCCCTGTCAAACCCACGCTCTGAAATCGCCCTATTTTTAGACTTACTACCTTTAAAGCGCAATCTGAGCGTAAACTAGATGGTTGTGTTAAGAGGCCTGGCGGGAGTTCAACGGATACCACTGCTGCCTAATCCAAACAAAGAGTGGCAGTTGTCACACACAGACAGACACACACACACACACACTCATACCCACACGCCCACACACACATGCGCAGGCAAGGTACATTTCTTTCACATTCCTCAGTTTAGGACCGGAGAACGGTTTGGCATAGCGCTGCATTTAATCCTAGAAAGCAGGGAGCAGCAAGGTTATCGATAATCCTCTCCTTCTTCTCTGTTTCTCTTCACGCCCTGCTGCACACCAGGCTGGGGCATCCCGTTAGCTTCATCAATCAGATAACGGTGCGCGTCGAATGCTTGTGTGTGTGGCTCCGAGGCTCTGCATTTCGCTGTCACAACATCAGATTGAATAGAATGCACTCTGGGGCTATGTTTGGCCTCCAAGGGGCCTGATTCACGAGAATCAGGAAGTTCCTACTATCCATTCCACAGAAATGCAGTGTTTTGTTTTGAATACCATAAACAAGGGCGGGGGGGGGGGGGGGGGGGGGGGGGGTGAGTAATCACTGGTAACTGTTTCAATTCCATATCTGCATGCGAGAAGAGGGAGCGGTGCACCATGTGTATGACTGGGAAATGGGACCAAAGTGCCGCTGGGGGAGTCTGGAAAGGAGTAGATGGAGATAAGCAGGGCCCGAGATATGGCTACACCACTGAGGGGGCGGCTTTTCTGTCTCTTTTGGAGCACAGCGGGGGAGGCGATGGGATATTGGAGAGGTGGGGGAAGATAGAGAGGAAAGCTATGTTAGGCTCATGGTGGACAGCAGAATTCATACATTCAATTACGATGTGAATCGGAGGCATCGGAGGCAGGGAGAGAGGAAGACCTATGCCCCCCTTCCCACTTTTCAGATAGTAGTTCTTTCACAGTTTCTGTACATCACGGGAAATGAGCGCTGTGGTCTAATTGACCAGGTAGCAATGGGATGGCAAAGACACACATAGTGCTCATAGTAATTGCTGGCTCTTTGTATAGCTCATGTGGCCATTCTCACCGCGGGCCCCCTTACATCGGATTCCGTGTTTACTGTAAGCACAGGGTTTCTGCAAGCTCACTGTACAATCTGAGACTCAGTGGTAGATAAGCTTAAGGGCGTACAATCTTTGGCACAGAGACCAGCACTCGACCGGCAGAAGGGTGCTGTCGATCACTGCTCTTGAGAGAAGAGGGGGAGTGGTTTGCGGATCTTCTCAGAATATGTTTCAGACCGAGGGAGGTAATGACGTCTCTGCAGTTTGTTTACTCCCAGCCTCCAGACTCTGCTGGTCTTTGTTCTGCTTCACCTCTCCTCTCATTGAAGTAGCTGTTTGGGCAGGGCTTCAGCGCTCCTGTTGGGACTTGTGGAGGTCATTGGCTGACTGAAAGGTGTCTCTAAAAATGCTGTAGGACCGCATATCTCCTGAACATCACTGATCTAATGAGTGTTCAAGGATGGGACATGTGTGTACTAGAGGGGTAGGGCTGCTGTTGTATTTGTATAAGAAGACAAAACACGTAATAAAATGCAACTCTGAAACTCGCAGGCCTTGTCTTATCCTGTCGTCAGTAGTATGTGAACTTGACCTTGCCCTCTCTCTTGCGCCTCCAGGTGGAAGTGCGCAGACGGTGCAGATGGACGCCAGCAAGTGGGGCTTCGTCGGGACCCAGGTGGAGCTGCGCTGCCTGTTCGTCAACAGCAACCCGCCAGTCAAGATCTCCCAGGTCACCTGGCAGAAGTTCCTCAACGGCACCAAGCAGAACGTGGCCATCGCCAACCCCACCATGGGCGTGTCCGTGCTCCCGCCCTTCAAGGACCGTGTCAGCTTCAAGCAGCCGGCGGTCCGGCAGCGCACGCCCTCACTGGAGGACACCACCATCATGTTCTCCAACCTGCAGCTCTCCGACGAGGCCGCCTATATCTGCGAGTACACCACCTTTCCCGCCGGCAACCGCGAGAACATGGTCAACCTCACCGTGTATGGTAAGCTAGGCAGCAGGGATCCAGCGTACTGCTGGTGGTTGCCTGGCCTTGTGGTTGATACACACAGGTCTTGCTCCTGCTCAGTTCTGCATTGTTACTGATACACTTTACAAGGAAATAATGATAATGTGTAAACCTTAAAGAGCTCTGGATAGCAGAGCCTGTTAAAGCAGTCCTATAATGTAAAGGTGGGGAAAAAAAGCATAATTCTGTGCTACTGTGCATAAGGAGCAATTGTGTTAAAATGTCTTATGCCTAGCTGTGAAATATTTGCAATATTTCCCACATTTGCATTATGGCTTCATACAGACCTAGGTTTTGAAGCACTGATCGAGGAATAGAGTCCTCATTAAAGTGTGCCACTAGGGGCAAAGACAGCACAAATGAATCGGACTCCTCTGTTTGAGTAGCAGGCCAAGTGACACAGAAATCAATAAATCCTCTTCAAATTAATTTCCATGCATGATTTTTTTATTACGATGCTTCCTTAGAGCACACAATCCAATCGCCTTGGACAGAGGAACATCAGCATGGTAACTAACCACGAGGCAGCTCGTTATAAAGGTCGCATGTTGCTTCTCATTAGAGATCTAATTGGAAATCGAGTGTTGGTGTGTTTCCATTAAGGTGGGAAGCCAAAGTACTAGCACTCAGTATAAGTGGTCCCTGTTGCAGGCTATACTTGTAAACCCAAAACACGGATCATGTCAGGAAGTCCTTATCCCCCCCCCCCCCCCCCCCCCCCAGATGACCAGCTATGATAAAGTAAGTGCCACCCTGTGTAAGACAAACAGGTTGATAAGCTGCCAAAAGTGCACTTTGTGTAGTATCTATGGCAAAAAAATCCCTATACCCGTTACGGTTTGTTTTTGTTTACACAAGTAGGGCTACTGTGTATGTGAAGAAGTACTGGTTAGATGTGAAATCAAAGGATTTAAGTTGGTTGAATACAGGAAATCTGCAAGGGAGGTCACTTATGGATCTTAGCTACCTGTTAGCCTGTGTGTTTGGACCAATTTCAGAAAGATTTCAGGAGTATTCCCATGAAGTTATTAGTATTTTATCCCCGTTGTAACTCATGGATATCATCCAGGCCTCACTCAAAAAGCTTTTCCACAACACTCTTATCATGCCTAATGCTAGCAGAAGAACGTGTAACACTCACTGAAATCTGATACGGGATATGTGAATGATAATTAAGCAACAGTGACACATTTTCTCAAGTTTATTGCTCACTAATTCAAAATAATGTCATGGCTTCAGGGTAAGCGATTTAACAGCAGAAACCAGATTATCCGTTTCAGAGAAGTTTTAGGTTTTCATCTTCAAATGAGCTGTCCAAACGACACAAAGCAGTCTACAGTGGCAGGAGTTTGAGCACTGGTCCAGCTGTGAGGTCCAGAAAGCTTGCTGCTAGATGACCTGAGGGCTCTACAGCAGGAAATCTTGTTTTGCTCATCTGTTGGTGCATCTCTTCCCTGCACTGTAGCTCAGCCCACCACAGAGATGACCCTGTCCACGCCCACCATCGTGGCGCGGTCGTCGAACCGCAAGACCCCGGTGGCCACCTGCCTCTCGGCCAACGGCAAGCCCCCCAGCATGATCACATGGGACACTCGGTTAAAGGGCGAGGCCAGCACCCAGGAGACTATCAACGCCAACGGGACCATCACAGTGCGCAGCAACTACCTGCTGGTGCCCAGCCGTGCCACGCACCAGCAGAAGCTCACCTGCATCGTCACGTACCGCAACGAGAGGATCAGCGCAGACAGCGTCATCCTCAACGTCCTGTGTAAGAGCCTCTTTCTGCGGCGCGGTAACAACCTCCCGCATCACGAGGGCCTATAAATACCCCACAATCGTCGCGTTCTCACTCATTTCTCACTTATTCAGGGCGTCAGACCTCACTCCTCACTGCGTAGCAGAGTAGGAAATCCTGCCGTTGAGCGCAGCTCAATTCAATTTCAGCTCAGGGTTGTTATTGTTAGCATTCTCTCACAATAACACATCTGGATGAATATTATCACACCGAGCCGCATTTGTGGGGACGGCGTTATTTGTTTTCCACCCGTCCACAAATGCGGAAACATGCACAATGCAGATGCACTTTGTGTACCTCTCAGCGAGGTAATTATGTCTCTTGTCAGTCCCCGACACGGAGCAGCACAATTGATGGGGCTTTGAGCTGCAGCAGCCCCTTGGGGCGTTGTAAGATAAGCCGAGGACGTAGCGTGACCCGCTGTCCTGCTCCCACAGATGAGCCGGAGGTGACAATCGAAGGTTTCGATGGGAACTGGTACCTGAACCGACAGGACGTCCAGCTCACCTGCAAGGCCGATGCCAACCCGCCCGTCACTGTGTACCAGTGGAAGCTGTAAGTCCCCTTCGGCTCAGAAGGCGCTTTCATGTTGAGAAACAAAAGCCACGATACACTTGCACACTTGTAATACAGATAAAACTGAAGCATAATAATATAAAACCATATCACCAAATAATAAGCAATTTCTGCTAAGGACAAATATGAGCAGCAGCACGTCATTCATCAGGATAGCTGCTATGGAACTGCACCCTGTATACAGTTCATCCCCTGTGTATTTGTGTAAATATGTTTGTGTATATGTGGTGCAGAAAGAATGTTCGACTACACACCACAGCATGAAGGGAAAAATCTATTTTTGCACTGGCCTCCACTGTGAAATGAATCTGCTGAGTAACAGCCCTAGTTACACTGAGGTCTGTGGCACCTGTGGAACCTTTAGCCCCCAGAATGTTTTGGCACGGTACATCTGAGCTGCGCAGAGGCCTTTACCTTGAGTAAACGTGTCCTGGCTTTCCCCACCGCTATCAGTGGAGATCAGCCCTCACATGTTTACACACAACAGAGATGACGTGTGTGCCCGCTACGGTGGGCTCACTAACAAACTTCAAACATGCAGTGCTGAGCGCTGACAAGATCAAACAAGACGTACAACACTCTGCTCTCTCTGCTTTGATGGAGCTGCCACACCATGCTGGCAGAGGGCTTGTGAGGGCACGTGCCCGATCCCCACCTCTCAGTGTACTTGAGGCATTTGCGCTGGACTGGGTGCCGTGTCAATGTTCTTTGTGCTGTGCGAGACACGTGAAAAATATCAGAAGTATCTTTGGACCAATAATAATGCCACCAATAATCATGCTGTACCTTCCCACGTGGGTGCAGTGTGTGCAGTCTTCGTCGCCTCTGGTCTCACAACTGGGTCTTGATTTCATGGTCCTTTCGAGGACCTTTCCACCTGTTGCGGTCAGCCTGCTGAAATGCAGCCTCAGTCTGGCACTATTTAATTTTGCATCCTCACATGTAATCCACCACTACTCGTCTCCCCTTCATTTAAAGCAAATAGCTACCTCAGGGTGTACTGTATTGTTATTAAATGTGAATGAGTAAATTGTGCATTGAAATTGCAGACAGTGAACAGCATACGCTGGTACCTCTGAGTCTATTTAATTGCAGTGTGAATGCCAGGAAGGAAAAATGTATCATTGGGCTTGAATGCATGTGGATTAGTAAGTAGCCCATTGTGTCCTAAGTGCTACTGTTCCTGTTCTTACAGTTGCTCTTGAATTATATATTACTTACCCTTATGTGTGCACACGGAGAACCTACTGTAACTGCTATATGGAGTATAGAGCTGCTGCAATGATTCGTCGGTACCTTTGGGGCACAGGCGACCCAAGGCTGGGAAAGGAGACAAGTAGCGCTCACTGCCTGGTCACATATGAACGAGGAGGAGAGATGGATGCATCAGAAAGATACATGGAGAGACAGGGAGAAAGGGAGAGAGAAAAAGAGGGATGGTGATCAGGGACGACGAGGGCGCGGCGCTGGCAGATAGGAGGGGACAGCCATCGCTGCCGCAGAAATGAGACGCCAAATCCTTGGTGACACTTCCCCCCTGGGCTTTGAGTTTGAGGTCATTACAGGGCTGTTCTGTTACAGTGGGGCGCAGCTTCAGAAACACACGTAATCTCGGTAGTGCAAGACCTCACACACGCACTCGGTGCGCGGTCCACACGTGTGCGTGTGCATCCATGGGCACTCGCACATGCCGACAGATCCAGCGTCAGTTCTGAATCGAGATTATTTGGTCAATTATAATTCAAATTGAGCAATTAAATGTGGATCTGACAACTAAATTGACATTGCAAGTTTTGCAAGCTTCAGAGCTTGAATAGAATAGCCCATCACGCAGTACAGGAAATTGAATTATTAATTCCATTTAATTCTAACGCAGTGCCACCTACTGCATGCTTAACTTCGTTGCACCAAATTGGTCAAAAAATTTTACCCACAAATAACTAGATTTACTAGACACTGGAGTGTCTAATGCAAAGGATTTAGTCATACGTGTTTATGGTATTGATATAGTATTTGTGTAGTGTTTACAGCACAGAAGAATCCTAATCTTTAACTGCCTGGTAATTTAAGTTATGGCAGAAGTAAACAAATAAAAATAAATAAAAATCTTTATTTACCTTTCCAGAGAAAATAGCTTAGTGATACTAATAGAATCACTTTCGTCCTAGAGTCCCAAATATGCAGAACTTCACATTAATATAACACAGTCTTAACTGTGTAGGATCAGAAAGATAATTGATTGCTGTAATCTTCCACCCACCAAATTGCATTGTTTTATTCATTGAAATCCAGGAGGAGGGGACAGTGTACCAAAATAATGGGAAATGGAACTGATCTTGTTGGAGCTGGGGCTGGGGTGGAACTGATAACAATTGACTTGGCCTGGAATTGAATTTAAGGAACTTGTAATGAAAACGATTAATTAAATAAATGAAATATACTGCTTCTCACAGTCTGAGGAACACACACACACACTCACACACACACACACACACACACACACACACACACACACACACACACACACACACTCACTGTGTATGCAACAAGCGCACACGCACAAACACACACACACACACACACACACTTGCTGCATACAAAACAAGCACACATACAAACACATGCACACACCAGTGTTGAACACCTGCCTCTGCACACACACACACACACACAATACGCATATGTGCACTGCACGCATGCACACACGCACACGCACACACACACACACATGCACATGCACGCACACAAACACACGTACTCACTGCACAGACATGCATACACACACACATACACATATACACACTGTGCACACACATGCATACAGACACTCACGTATACACTGTGTATGCATGCACGCACATGCACGCACACACACAGACACACACACACATTCTGCACACACACATTCTGCAAAGAAGTGAAAAATAAGTGAAGAACCGTGCTTCTCACACTTCTGTATGTGCTTGACATGTTGCTAAACTGAAGTCTGACCTAATTTCCCTTGCACTTTATAAAGGGCTCTTTCTTGCTCTGTCCTCAATAAATGATACATTCTATTTTCTTTAATGTTCTTCAGAGCTGGCAACTCTGTGTCTTTTTCTTTATTGATCGCAAGCAGGCCCAGAAGTTTGAGCAGAATATTTGCAGCATGTTGCTTATGCACTGAAATTAATAACAGATCATTACTGGGCTTAAACTGCAGCAGCTGTGATCCAGAGCTCTGTAACTCAGTTAAGTAACTCACTCTCGCAGAGATGAGGAAGTTTTCAATTTTCAAGAAGCATTCAATGTTCTCTCTTATCTGTTACACTGCCAAGATATACATATGGTGCGATTAATGACAGATCCATAGGTACCTGTAAAGTAGTGTTATCATTGTTATATGGATTCATTGATTGCATTCCATTCTATTGATGTATTGAATTATGGCTTAGAAAGATTATCAAACAGACGAATGATAAATGACAAATGAATAATACTGGATTTCACAGTCTTCTGACATTCATCACAAAAGTACAAACAGTTGGTATTTTAAACCCAGCCCTGAATGGACTGGTGAGCTGTGAAGAGGCCAAACTCAGACGATCTCCCACACAGAGAATGGATTATGATGTCACGACACACTCTCCCTTTGAACAGCCAGCCCTTTTGATGCGGGAGAGAGGCCTCATGAATGTCATAATGAGTGGAGCCACTGTCCGCTGTCATTCACTGATTTGAACGGATTTGAACCAAAAAAAATAGGCTGTGCCCCACTTAGAAAGCACGATGATTGGCTCACATCACTGAGTCACCAATGAAATGCGACAGCCCCACCCATTTTGCAGTTCATGAATTCTCACTCTCCTGTCACTAGTCACTGCTCGATCAGGACCTCATACAGTTTCTATAGTATGGTACTTACTCCCTGGCAGGTTAGACACAGCCAAATAGGAACAGAGCGCTTCCCCCTTTGCAAAAGCTCTGACCTGCAAAGACTGTCTGTCTTTCTGTTAATGGAGAATTTGAGAGAAAGGATATTATTGGAGGGGAGGCTTAAGGCTGTTTGATACAGAAGTTCCCCCTTCTTATTTTCCATGTGGATTTTTTTCCTAATTTCCTCCTCTTTCCTCCATATTTTGCAGTTTTCTGTGTTTATTTCCATTGAAAAAGCACTCCTTACCCCTGACAGTGGCTTTGAGGTGTAATTTCTGCTCCTGCCTCTTCTAGCCTGAATGGTTCCATGCCCAGCAACGTGGAGATCCGCAACAACACCCTGTTCTTCAAAGGGCCGGTCACCAATGACCTGGCAGGCACGTACGTGTGTGATGCCACCAACAACATCGGGACACGCTCAGGGCTGGTGGAGGTCAACGTGACAGGTAGGTCGCCTGGCTACGGAGTTCTTCTGCCCAGAGATCTGGACAGCGCAAGGGAAGTGGTAGTTGAACTAGAAATGTGACACAAGTGATCTGAAAAGTGTTAACAACACAGTCTGTAGCCCTCCAAAGCTTGAATACGCATATTAGCCTCAAATCTACTCTGGGTGCCAATTTGTAATACTTTCATTCCAAGTCATGGAGCCAACCCAGAATCCTCCACACACCCTTTTCCCAAAGCCAACATCCAGGAAAGAAGAGGAGAGTGAAGCTGTAATAGAACACAGTAAGCTAATGGGAAATGGAAAAAAGAGGGAAACCATACAAATTTATTTGAAGAAGGAAGTAGCTTTTCACAACGAGGTCACATTTCTCTGAACAGCTGCTACCTTTTGTGGACAAACCTGTTTGCCCGTTCTTGTTTTCCTGCAGTAACAACCTTAAAAAAAGACAGAGCAAAACTGCCGCGGTTCCCTTCCTCAGCTTTCGATAGTCAGCACATGTCCTCGTGATTGTGCGCCGTGTGTCACGTGTGGGTTTTTTGCTACGTTTCGGAAACATTTATAATCAAGGGATACTCTGTTCTCTTTGTTCTCATCATGCGCGGTTGTGCAGATCGCTCTAAATTGAGAGCAGAAGTCAGGGTTGCGGTAGCTGCTGCAGTTTTGTTCTGTTTTCTTCTCCAGCCTCACCACGCTCGGGTTTGGGGAACGTCGTTGCGTGTCGAGCCGCATGACTTCAGTTTCTGCCCTTGGCAAACACTGCCTGCCTGGCATCAAATCTAAATTGCTGCAATTCTGTTCTCGCTTTGCAACTCACCTTTTCCATTCTCTGGGCCTGCCAAGGCAGCTCTCACCTGCTGTAGCAGAATTAAGTAATGAAGGAGCCATACCAGGTTTGACTCGGGAAATGGAGCAAAGGTATCTATGCCAACTCCATAAGCTCTTTCTTAACCTTTGGTGGGTTTCAGTGATTCCATGAAATTGCAACTTCTCAAAACTCGCATTATTCCATTCAGTGTCAGGTCAACACCGAAGTTTGGAAGGTGAAAATGAAGACAAGTATCAGTTCTGTCCTACAAGTAATCAAGAAAATCAAGCAAGATGGCTTCATTAGTCCTTTGTGAAGATTTACACTGAGAATAATTTTGCTATACATAATTTAATATATAAAAATATATATTGCTTTTGATCAGGAGACATCCATCAAGAGCAGTTTCATGTGAGGCAACATGTGGTTGTTAATATCACAGTGTTTCTTTCCACAGCGACTATAGAAGGTAATACATTTTTTTCAGTTTCATATATTGCGAAAGGATAAGTTCAGTTGTCTGGGGACAAGCTTCACATGAAGCATGGTGCGTGAATGACCACGCTCACGTGTGTGAGTATGTGCATACACTGTACTTGCCAGTCTCTATGTGTACGGTGATGCGGCAATGCCAGTACCCAGACCAGCAGCAAACCCTCTCTTAGGAGAGGGCCTCACTTTGTCCAACAATTTACTGAGGGAGAGAGCGGGCCAAGAGAGACGTGACTCACTCTCCCACTCCTTTAAATCTTTCTCCCAGCTGTCATGTTTCCATCAGAGCCCCACTGACCACAGCTCAGGGTGTCGGCACACTGTGAATCACACTCGTTTAGGGAGGGACAGAGTTAAGTTATGTTGGCGAGTTAAGATTGGAAACGTTTTCTTTTTTTCTTTCTTTTTTTTTTTCTTTTCTCAGTCTTGTGTTTTGCCTGGGACTGCGCTTGTTTGTAATTCAGTCCATGTCTTCTCCTCTTAGCGTGGTGCGGTTCTGAGACAGAGTGGTGTCAAGCTAGGCAGTGGTCCATGGCCTTTGTCTTGAAGTGTCTCAATCTGTAGGAATAACAGATAATAGGCTCATTATTAGTATGAGACACGCCGCAACACGCCCTGCATGTCTGTACCAGTGGGTATTTTTTTTGTTTCGTTTCATTGGTAACAGCACACCAGGGTCAGCTCACAGGAGGGGTGAAATGTTTTGTTTGTGAAAGCAGGCTAAAAATGGTGTTACATATGAAAGCTACAAGAAAAGAAGCAAAGCTTAACTGACTTTCAGATGCCATTTGGACATCAAATAGTTAATGCACAAATTTTTTTCTCAAAAACAAATGCTGCCATCATTTCTGGGTCTTAAAAAGGACTTAAGAGGACTTCAACTTAAAAAAAGAAAAACTAGAAAAACATTCACAGTTTCAATAAAAGTACCGAATGAAGTAGTTCTGATAAAACATAGTTCTAGAATCTAAAGCCTGATTAATTTGCCTTGCAGTTCTTCGGTCCAAGTAAACTGAAACCGGTGAAAAGTGATCCCAGAAGCTACATCAAACTACTGCAGTTACCAATTTGGAATTTGTAACTGGAAGGTGTTTCATTGTCTTCAAAACAATTAATCCTACCTTTTAGTCAGCACAAATATTTTTCCATTTCTGCAACAAAAGCCAACCTAAAAGAAAATAACAAAGGGGAAGTCTTTTATCTTCAGAACAATACAAAACACCTGAAAGCGTACAATAATGAATACAATTGCAGTTGCACAGTAATGGAGAGAATACGAAGAAAAGAAATGCCTAAGCATTGGGTGCAGGGAACTGTTACATCTCCTTCTGAAAGGTCTAAGTCCGGTCTCTGTTTCTTGTACCTTCTCTCTGAGTTGACTTTGGAGAAGCATAAAGTGCAGGCATTCACTCCTTTGAAAATAACACTTGGGAGCTCAATGAACACTCTTTGTGTTTTAAGTATTGCCTTCTGTAGTGGAGAGCCATCAGATCACTGCTTGTGTACACAGGCCTACTGTAGGATTTCTGAGAGAACAGGGTATTGAGTATTCCAATGCCCATAGATTTTCTGCTGCTTTCATAAGAAGTGGTGAGATAGTTTGCAGATAATGCAGCTCCCTTTTTAGACTTCTAAATCCTCTTGCTTAAATATTAATAATTTTTTATATGGAAAATATCACATGGTGCAATGCAGGAAAAAAATCTGGTATTACATATGATAATTTATACTATTTTAAATGTATATCATGATTAAGTGACAAATAATTAAATTAGCAGCCAGCAGACAGACAGGACTGGATGACACAGAATGACCGCATTGAAAATGGTAAAATATGTCCAGAGAACACATTCATCACACTCATTTACCATAATCATCAGTTTACATCTGCCAAGAGGAACTGCACTGCATTAACAGTGTAATCGTGTCATACCTACAATATATAAGAGAGAGGGACAGCAGGTGAAGAGCGTTGTCCCCTTTTGTCTGATATGCAAACTGTGCAGTTTGTATTCAGAGAGTGCCAGGCCAGGAGCGAGAGACCTGATTGCAGTGCAAGGCTTGTGTACCTGCCTTTACAAGGTCTTGGAGATGTAGCCAGAAGAACACATTTAGGGTTGACAGGACAAGTATGTGATCAGCTGGGAAATATTCACAGCAAACTCGATATGACAGAAAGCTCTTTTTATACTCCTCTGGATGAAAATAAAAACATGAAAAAAAACACAACGCTTCTCTGGCAGCCAAATGCAAATGCCCACACTAACCTTTCCAAACAGCGCAGGATGTCAGGCCTGGCCTCAATTAGTTCCAGCCTGCACTTGTTCAATGATTCGATTGATGTGCAGAGGAAAGGTGTGGGCGTGGGCCAAGCTGCTTCGGCACAAACAGGGGTTTCTGTGATATTGTACCTAACGGCACTGTGTGCTCCGCGGGCAAGAATCCAATCCGACATTACAGGTCTTTCACTTTAATCAATGGGCTGTCAAGGGAGATGCGCGATTGTGCCTTCGGGAAGATGCCAAACACGTCTAATACACAACTTAACAAGCCTTTTTATATATATATCCTTTTGGAAAAGGGAGATGTGAAATATCTATTTGTGCTGTCTTTTATATAACTTAATATATCATAAACATTATATATAGAATGTATCCTTTAAAATACATCCTATTATTGATGTTTTCATTTATGTGATTGTTTGAATATCCTGTTAGCACATCACGCCAATGGAAGTATGCTTGTCTGCTTCATAGCTAAAAGTGTGGGATGGGTTAGCTCCTAGAGCAGCTGGAGGTGTGGGTGGGCCAGTAGTGCTGCCGGACTATGCAGAAAGCCAGTGTGCCAGTGCAGTGATAGGGACATGGTGCATGCTGCAGAAGGCAGCACCTCCATTTCAGATGAAACCTTAAATGTTCAGCGGCTCTCACAATCGCCCCCCGACAATCCAGCCGTTTGATCATCACCTAATTTATTTGTTTGGATAAATCACTCTCTCTGCACCTCCACTGATGTGTGATGAGCAATGTGACCCAGAGTTGTTGGCATGCATCACTCGGGTGGGTGCTACACATTAATGGACTGTGAGGTAGGTGACACATGTAAAACAATATGTAAAATAAACTAAATGTGCTTCACCGGCCTTATATTAAATGTGAGTATGATAATGATAATGATAATGGTGAGTGAAAAATCTGTGAATCTACTGCAATAACATACATAAATCAAAATATGCAAATATGCAAATCATATTCCTGCATTTGCCATTCACAAACCTACCCTGTATTACTTCACTGGAAGGGTCAAAGAGCTTTCATTAGCATCTCTCCTCAACAAACACCCCGAGTGCCATTTCTCCACAGATTGGCGTCATCCGCAAATTAATTGCAATTCAGAAAAGTCAATGTAAGAAAGAGGGAATGAAAGCACCATTTAATGCTATTTCAGCCAATTAATTCACTAATCTGAAGTTTTATTTTTAGATGGGAACAGTAATTAGTAACGGAACGTTTTGGGATGTACCTTTTTTTGAATTTTTGCCTTGGATGGAAGATTCCCAGTGTGTTGTGGTTAACCCTTGAAGGTCTTGATATGCATGAGAAAACCAACTAGGCTACAATTAAAATAATTAGCCAAAACATATGATGTGCAGGGGTTTTTTTTTTCTTTAAACTGCAAGCGATTCATTTTGAGTGGGTGGTTTTGTGGGTTTTGCAACCATGCTAGACTAAACTGCTAGAGTTTTAATCAAGGATCCAGCAACAGTTTGTGAGAATGAATGGAGGTCTGAGTAGATCACCCTCCAATTCAAGTCATTACCAACCTTCATCAACTGGAGCTTGGTTCTCTCCTGTCATTGTTGTCCCTTAAGGCCTCCTAAGTGTAGCGTGGGTGAAGTGGCTACAGCACTAGATGCAGAGGGCAATATTCAGCATATCTCTTCAGTTGTACCCTTGTTGTCCTGAACCCAGTGAAAATGTAGCTCTATCAATGATTTACAGAGTTTAGCCACGTAAAACTATAAAAACTAATATGAATACTAAGCCTAAGCCTAAGCTTAGGTTAAGCTGAAAGGAATATGGGTGGGGAATTGGCTTACTTCTCAAAGTCATCTGAGAGCACTAACCATGAATGATTTTGCCTAGTTTAAAAAGAATTCACAAAGACTTACCCAAAACTGCTGTAAATATTTATGCCAGAGTGTCTAACAAAGCAAGACAGAGGACTTGCTGCCGTAGATGTCAGTCATACTTCGTATCTGCGGGCTTTTCTTAAGCATGCATGGTTATTTTAGACTCAGGCTATTTTAGATGCAGGTGTCAGACCTCTGTTTGCCTGCCTGACGTGAGGCAGCCCCGGTTCTGGGGGTTAAATGTGACCAGAGCAACGGAGCGTTCCTCAATTACCGAAGAGGCGTCGGGATCTCCACCTTGATGAAAGCGCCAGCTACCGCCGCCTGCATTCGTTCACGCTCTCCTGGGCGGGCAGCCATGCAGTCCGACATAAGAAAATGAAGTGAGAGTGAGAGAGAGAAAAAAAAAGAGCAACTCGCAGCCCGGCAGGTGAAAATGAAATCAATAAAACAGAGATGCACGCGGGCAATATAAATAAATAAAGCAACGCAAGCAGAGAAAAGAAACACTTGAATGCGTTTGATGTCGGAATTTAGAGGAAGGAACAGAATAAAGTGAGAGCTCTAAATTGGCTCAGGGAGAGGAGGAGAGAGAGTGACGGCCACCTAGGAAATTTATCGCCAGCTTTCCTAACATTTCAGAATGTTGAAAAGGAACGTTGTCTTTACTTTTGTCTTTATTAATTAATTTTCTGAAGTATTATTAGAGAAGTACTGATTATGCATATCTCAATGCAGTCAAAGTTTCCATGTAAAAGAACCCATGGTCAAAAACAGAGTGGCATTTGAAAGTTAAATTTTGAAAATGAACATTGACTATTATGATGATTTCCCATTCTGTAATATAAGCAGCAGTGGACAGTGAGGGTAGGAAAGATAGATTGAGAGAGTGAGAGGGAGGGGCCAATATCAACTTCTGGAAACAAATATGCAATGATGGCTTCACATCATCTAACATAAAATGGGATTTATTAACAGACACTTGTTTGCACTGCAATCTCAACATTCTAGGTATAGCTACATTCATGGCACCTGGTCATGCCCGCCAGTTAAAATCTTACACAAACTGTCTATTTTGTGGGTCTACCCTCACCTTCCTTACGCCTGCTTGAAACCGATTTTTTTTTCTCTCTCTTTCTTCCCTTCTCACTGCTTGGTAGGGGGTTTTGGTTGGGTGGGGGTGGCAATCAGGGGGCGAGAGAGTGACAAGTAACGAAAGGAGGGGAATGGGGGGGGGGGAGCAGGATGTTTGTGGGGTAGGATATACTATTAAAATTATAATAAAGTTGATCTCCGAAGTGGGGGGAGGTAGTGGTGGGAGGTAGTGGTGGGCAAAAAGAGGGAGGGGCAACAATAAAAAGGTTTTGTCACCTATTGATTTGCTCATGTGTCATTCAGCGATGCTGTTGACTTCAGCATATGATTTATTTATTAGTGGCATTTAGAGGCTTTTTGTAGTGGCTGAGTCAAACCCATGGCTTTCCTTGCCTCTCTTCCAAGGGATAGCATGAGTGAAAGATAACATGAGTAGCCAACATACTTTCTGACAAGTAACAAAACATCAATGCTCAAAATGTGTCGGCAGCTCTTATCAAACGTTGCCTTCATTTATAGGAACAACAGTGATCATAACTATCTGACACAACTGTGGAGACGACAGTTATCGTTTTAATAGTCCAAGCACAAGTCGTCCATTAGAGGAGGTCAGTTTTCATTAAGGTTGAAAACGCATGGCAATCTTTTCATCTACGTCAAGGCCAGGACGGCGCAGTGATTGAGTTTGTCAGCTAGTGCAGACAAAGATTTTTCATGACTGTCATTTTTTATTTATTCACCATAATGTTTATATTTTTCTCCACTGCCACTTTTTACTCCATTGCAAAGCAACCAGAAGTCTGGATATTAACCTTAAATGTCACGTTATAACCGGTGGCAGTATTTCTTGTCCCATACAACAGTTTGTCTACCTGGCCCCCAGACTATTGGCATTGTACTGTCAGCACAGCATGAGTGAACTCACTGATGTGGAATGTGTTTGTCTACCTGTCAGAATTCAGTCTCTGTATGCTGGATGTGACACATCACTAGTTCTCTCCCTTAGATATCACTTTGAATTATTCATGAACCCAGGACCCATACATGTGTCTTTTGTAATTTGTTAAACCCTTAACAGGAAAACCAGTATTTTTAGCTAGGGTGAGCACAGTACAGAGCTCTGATGTGGAATAGGCATGTGGGAGCATGCCTGTTTTCTTTATCCGAGGATATTCACAGAGGGTAATGGAATGGGTCTATGACATGGCATAAGAGTGGCGGGCGAGGATTTGCACTGCATCTCCTGATTGGGGACCACTCTGGCTGGCTTGTTGTCCAGTCTCATTCAGGGTGTCGCCCAAAAATGAGAGAAAGTAGGACATGCAGACACCCACGTCCTGGGGTGGGGTGGGGGGGAGGGGTGTAGCTATTTGGGAGGGGGTTTAGAGGGAGTAGAGGCCACCGCAGTTGTGATTCACTCGTTGCACAACAATAAGCAGGAAGAACTGACGAAGAGCAGAAAATCGGGCAGACGGTGAGCACAGCGGCATTTTTTTTTTCTCCCCGTGTGATACAGGCCTGACATATTTTAAAGCTTTTTCCCTTTAATGTTTAATAGTACTGTTACAACGTTTCCTTTCTTTCTGACAACATTGCACTTCTGTAGGCCTACAATCAGAGGCCATTCGAGAGACAAAAAAGAATATCTCTGGAATTAATGTCTCACCTTCCACCCTTTTAACACTCAAGCTGTCACACTGCTTCATACTACTCCCCTCAGTAGTTCCAGAAATCTCTGAATTAGCCTGTCACTCAAGCTTGTCTGAATATCTGTCACATTCATTTTTTTTATGTCAGTTTTCAAGGGATAAATGGAAATTAATGAGCCACTCCCTCACTCAAACTGCAAGCTCCTTCCTTGTGAAAAAAATACTCCCCTCCTGTCCGGATATGCCCATACACAAACACACACACACACACACACACACACACACACACACACACACACACACACACACACACACACATGCACACACACATGCACACACACACACACACACACATGCACACACACACACACATACATGTGCACAATCACACTCACACAGGTTGACAGCTGAGCCCTTTCACCAGCTTAGAACTGACACATATAAACAAGGTCTAATTGTCTGTACCCATTTCCTTTTCTGGAAAATACCCAAACCCACAAATGCTTATAGAAGAATGCTACAAAGAAACAGGGTTGTGATTGAAAATTCCAAGGAGAAGCTTAGCCCTAAGCATTATAGACAAATGAGCATGAGGGTGTGTTTATTAATGAACATTTGTAGTATCTCAGTAAACTGGTAAATACATAATCTTTGTGAGTTTTCGTGTGGCTGTGAAAGAAATGATACATATGACAAAGCCCGCAGTACGTCATCTTAAATTTGAATTTACAATAATGTCCTGTCTTCCCATAATTTATTGGCATCGAATCACAGGGGAAAAATGTATCAAAGTCCCAATTTTCTGAATTTTGGTCTGCAACAATGTTTTGACCAGTAATTAAATGTTAAAAGCGAGATATACACAGCTTTATTCTTCCCAAAGGCAATTTGGGCAAGCCAGTAAGAACATGACATTCTCTGTTGTTTGCTATGTCAGCTGCAAAATGGGAACAGATTTCATGCATGAAGCATTTTTTTAAGATATTACACTGAATATGTTGCAAAAAAGGACTTGTAAATGTTACAGAATTGAAATGATTATGGAAACTAAAACACCAGAGTGACAGCAAAAGAGAACTGCTGTAATTTCTCCTGTCAGACATTTACAGTGTTATCATGACTTTGGATTGAAAACCATTGCTGCATGCTGTTTGCCACCTATTAATCTCAATAGACTGTGCCGGTTGCTACTCAAGGTTACCTTGCTATCTGCATATTCCCGCAGGCCCGCTGATAGAAGCAGCTTTTGCTGCCGGGGATGGCATCAGGGGCTGTTGTTTTTTGAAGGTTTTATCTGAGTCCTGGCAGGTGTTGCCATTAGCGGCCACGGGCTGTAGAGCCACCCCTTTTCACTTTACATGTTTGCTGTTCCTTAAGGACTTTACGGAGCTTTTCAGCTGCCAGACCAACGATGACTCATTATCGGTGCATTCCTGTTACATCATCCTCATAGCTGCACCACCGGGACGGATTTTCTGCCCCCGTCTGAGGTGAGGCAGCATGTCAGAAATCTGGGGTGGGGTGTCCAGCGTGTGAAATGTGGTGACAGTTTGCCGAATGGAATCGTGGTCCTTTCGAATGTGAAAGTGGGCGACCTGCATCGGCGCCGAGAGTCTGAAGTCGCTACACTCTGAGAGGGTCCATAAAGGCAGCGGCACTACCTGAGGCAAGGCAGCTGTGTACACACACCTGAAGTGATAACACTTGACTGTCCAGAAGGTAGTTGTTCTAAAGTAACTTCCTGACAATAAATTCAGCTCGCCAGAGGGCAGACTGCTTACTACAATATCTGTGTGAGGCAATGAGGCCCTTCCTTTCCCTTGGACCTTCTTTTATTTCTGCAGTTAATGCGTCATGACTTCACAGAGCATTCATACGCTGGCTCCCCTAGCGAATGACAAAGACCTCATAGCGGTACTAACAAGCAGCCTCTTCCATTATCGATTGTCTTTACCATGCGCTGCATCCATATTAAGCCATAGGACGTGGAAATAATGACCCGCAGGTCTTCCCAGAATCCCATGACAATTCCCCAGCAGCCACCAGTGAAGATAGACCTGTCATTTTAGTCTCTGTACTCGCGCTCAGGGTGAGTCCTCTTGGAGCTTTGTTCAGCCTCATCCTTGTCGTAATTGCAGGACCAGTCTTTCAGTGTCCTTCTCAGCTGGTTGTATACAGAGAAAATTGAAAAGGGAAAAAAATGGCCCACTGAGTGGTGGGAACAGCTTCAGCAAATGTGATCTTGCATTTCTGCAAGTGTTCATTGCTGTAATTACATCCATTGGTGTCTTTCAATATGTGTCATTTACAATGTTTTTTTTTGTTCATTCATTACCCTTCACAATTCTCAAAATAATTTCATTGGTACATAATAGTTTAACTAAAACTTCCACCCTCGGATATGATGGACACCAAGGGCTGTTCTCTGAACAATGATGAGTAGTTTACCCTGCAGTTATCATTCAACACAGCTATTTAAATTGATGAAGTTTTCTGGAAAAAGATTTTTTTATATGAAAATTAATTCAAGTAAAAATTAAAATAAATAATTATAATTTGAGTGCATCAGGCACAAATTGGCACTGTCACCGTGATTTAAGAATGCTTGGTATGTCATACGGAAAACAAACAATAAACTCCAGAGGTCTGGTTTTGAAGTATTTAAGTCTGACCACTGTGCAGTCCCACCTGGTTCTGCTGTATTTCTCATTATAGGAAGCACAACACGTATGGCCCATAGGTCAGTGATTGACAGGGGCTTTGACCAATCAGTGTAGCAAATGAAGAGATTTTAGGGTGACTTGGCATGCCCACCTTGAGGTTCCTGGGAGTGAACTGTTGCATTCCCTGAGATTTTTTTTCCTTACTCTGCTTTAGGGGATCTGTTCTCAGCCAAAGGTGACACCTTTTCTCTTGCCAATTCATGTGTGTAACACAGCCCATCTGAATGTATAATCCCATTAAGGACTGGATTAAGACCTGAGATCTGATATCCCAGAGTCTAGCCAGCGCTGCTTAACCATGCAAGGCTACAAAGGGCAAACTGACTGCTACTGAGAAAAGGTGGGGAGAAATGGTCGAGACCATTACTGTGACCCTACTCTGTGAAGCCTCAGCCTCTTGATTTGGCTCTCTGCTGTATACATATGCTATACACACACACACACACACACACACACACAGAGAAAGTTAAGTATAAAGAACAATATCTTCACAGTTAATTTCCCAGTAGTCCACCAGTAAGTCTTGTAAGAACTACTGCCCCACAGAAGATGAGATTAATACTTATTTGATTTGTTTAATTATTGATTTATAATAATTAGTTTATAATAAGACTGATTTAGTATTCCAAATGTGGACTTAAAAATCCTTATTTTGAGATTAATATTATTCTGATTTTTTTTCTTCATTTAGCACAGGGTGAGTAGCACATTTTAATACTTAAAATATGATAGCTGCAGCCCTGAATCTCATTATGGTGGATAATTGGGGGAGCCAAATGATGCCATTTCTGATGGCCTCTCTTCTCGTCCTGATTTCCAGGGAGCCTTTTTAAGGGCCACTGTTATTCACTCAAGTTTTTTTGTTGCAGCTAAAAGCTCTGTTTTAAGTTTGGAAAAGTGCAGGCATATGAAGTGAAAAGCATTATCACAGTCTTCTTTTTTTCCTGTAGAGAATGAAAGAGAGCATGATTTATGTCCATTAGCCAATGAGAGTAAGGGGAAAAATACTAGAAAATGTGAGTTATTTATGAATACTTACTTGGTTTGAAGAAGAAGATTGGTTCATCAGGGCCACTGATGCACTGAATCAGGGATGATGTCTGTGGGTGGTTCTTATTGGGTCCAGGCTCCAGCTTTGGCTTAGAAATACACTTCAGGTACACGCTGTACCACCCTGTGCAAGGTCTCCCAATCTCTAAGATTAAACCAGAATGCACGTGGCTCCAGTGTCGAGTGCCCACTTGAGTATTATGAAGAAGTAATATGAAGAAGAAAACAAAGAGGAAGAAGAAGAAGAGAAAGAATTGCTAGCTCGCATTTTCTTTCAGGGTAATAGATGCTTTCCTCCCCTGCAAGCTAGCTGGCCACTGTAATGCTGTCCTTTTTGCAGTGCAGACTCTACGTGAAGTAAAGCATGTAGCTCACGGTCAAAACTGGCATTGTTTCACAATGGTATTTAAAAGTGGACCTAAATTTACAACACAAAATGCATAAAATGAACAGAGAAGTCTGAGAGCTTGATCGCTTGTGTGTGAAGTAAATTTTGCAACAAGAGTTCATATTGAATTTTCCAGTTCTGTTCGGCATTTCCTGAAACTCATTTTCTGAGACACATTAATTTGATTTCAAATTATGATTAAATAGTTAATACACAGTCATTAAAGGAAACTTAAGAAGGCATAGTTACAGTATCTTTGCCACTCTTAAGAGTGTCTGTAATGTTATTTTTCATATCAATGGATCTTTAGGCATTCAAGTTGAGGACATTGGAATGTGCTGGAAATGCACAAGATGGCTGCTAATCCTTTATAGTTTTATCGTTTTAAACAATGAGATTTTGTACCACGCAAACTTTAACTCTTTTTTGGGTCCATATTGGCCATATTTTATCATATAGGAACTTTTATACAATCTTTGTATCACTGCATGCATTTGTCCTATTCTAAATCTAAAGTGTTAAGTTCAGAAGAAGTATTAGTTTATGAAAAAACATTTTTTTGTAAATTTTGGGATAATTGTATTGACTTACATGATTTTTTAATTTAAAATTTAAATGTGGATACATATAGATATACAGGACATTTCTAGCTACTGGGGTATCTATGACTGTTTGGAAAGTGACAGCATATCCTGCAGCATCACAGCAATGTTTTCCCCATGACTCAGTGCTAGAGTTGGTTAAAGGAAAACATTTATGCAATGATTTGCGAATGATTTGGGTAACAGAATGTCAGTATCACCCTGCAGTGGTCTGGAAAGGTATAGGTCAGTGGTTCAGTTCCCAGGTGGGGCACAGCTATTGCACCCTTGAGCAGAGTACCTCAGTAGACATGAATCTACATGAATGGATAGTCTGTAATTGGGAAGTATGCATGTTCCTTAGGAAAAGTGCATCACCGCTAGGCCACAACAGTAAATAAAAGTAAAGACATTCCCAGAGCACACTATTTTGTAAACTTGGTGGCAAGTGTTACATTTTTAGATGGCCTATTTTAGTGGTTTGCATAGAGCAAAAAAAATCAGCAGTTAAACTGAGCTGATTTGTCATAATTTTGTTTATTGTTACACAGCTTGTGTATCCAAGTACAAAAATCCTCTTTACTATACTAGAGGATGGACTACTTTGGTGTGGGCGAGTGTTCTCTCTTATGTAATTCGGTTTGCCTGAAAAAAATAATAATGAAAACTTTCTTTGTGAAGTGTCAAAAGCATGCTTTCCATATTTTCTGCTGTCTAACACCAAACTTCTGCATTTTGTCAAATCTTAATCTTCCTGACGAAAGAGAACATCTTTTGTTTTTTTTTGTTTTTTTTTCTTGAAGGGAAAGGGAATTATGCATGTGTGGCATTGTTTCTGAAGCAGTTTGATGTTCAAGTAGTGGTGGGCGGTTGTTGTGGCTGACTGAAGTTTCAGACTGACTAATGTGGCTGAAGATAATTAAAACTTGCAGAGCGGTTTGGGGGTGGTGGTGGTGGGGGGGGGGGTTCCTTCTCCCTTTTCCCTCTGCTTTGCCCTCCCTCTCTCCTTTCCCTCATTTTTCCCAAGGAAAAAAAAGAAAAACACACACCCCCACCTCCCCCAAAAGAACCCCACCTCCTCGCACCAGAGCACTGACACACTGTCCCCTTCCATCTGTCTTTTCCTACCCAGAATTCCCTAACATCCCGCCACCTGGGGGCCGTGAGATCCCGCAGGAGCAGCACAGTTCAGGCGCCGCTATTGGGGGCGCAGTGGGGGGAGTCGTCCTGCTGGGGGTGGCTGGCGTGCTCCTCTTCGTCTTCTTGCGCCGCCGCCAGCGCACCTTCAAGGGGGACTACAGCACCAAGAAGCACGTGTTTGGGAACGGCTACAGCAAGGCGGGTGGGATGCCAGCACACCCGCCCTTGCCCAAAAACCTGCAGTACCCAGAGGACTCTGATGACGAGAAGAAACCTGCGCAAATCGGGGGGCCCGGAGGGTTTGAGGGGAGCGATCGGGATTTTGAGGCCGACGCCGAGGACCTGAAGAGGCCCTATTTCACGGTAGATGAGGGCGAGAGCCGCGAATACGATGAACGGACTCTTGCTTTCCAGTACGACCCTGAACCCGAGATTGCTGATGACATGGTCTCTCAGACCGATGGCTCTGTCATTTCAAAGAAAGAGTGGTATGTTTAGAGGCATGCAAAAAACCAAATGACCCCCGCCTTCCCCTCCCCACAACCAACCATCCCTTCACCCAACCCTGCACCTCAGTGTCAGCCCTCCCCCTTCATCCCTGCATTCTCACCCGTCCCTCGGTCCCATGCCTGGAGCCTCCAGCCTAATACCCCAGCCCTGCCCCCCCATCACGCCATCACCCCATCATTTAAATAAACAACATACAGATCATAGCATTTAAGTTCAGAGATCTTGCAACATCAACTTGACATTATCATATTTCAAAAGCTCTTACATGGTTCTCCTCCACAATGGTTTATTGACAAACTAACGCAATTGACATTTAATGCCACAAGGCTGGTTGCTCGCTAATAATGCTGAATTTTGTTCAATTTTCATATTTTTATGTTATTATAAATGTATCAAATATGTAAAATGAAAAAGAAAAGGTAAAAATGTAAAATGGAGAGAAAAAGGAACTAAACTTTTGGAGGGATTGCTGAGTATATATTGTAAAAGTCCTACACTGGCTACATGATAATTTTCCCTTTATTTTCCATCTCATTTTGTGATTATTTTCGTAATGTTTTAGCTTGTGGGTGTGGACAGACGGTTGAATTCAAATTAGCTGACAGTTCAGAGCCTATGAAACATTTCTGGGGGTGTGGGGTCAGGTTGGGAGTTCTGGGGACAGATATGTGCCAGTGCTCATGTTTTTTTACGACAAAAGGTCACTGGTCACATGACCAGGGATCTATGAGAGGACAATGACTTCTCACTGACTCCTCTAGATCTACCCCTCTTACCCCCTCCACTCTCCTCTCCCAAATCAGAGTGTAAGGGAGAGGCAGATGAACAATGTATTACCGCAGCGCATGGCAAACGTTTTTAGGCCTCGGGATTCGGCAGTAAATCTGATGCTTAATGATCGGCACAAAGCTCCACATTTCAGCGCACCTGCGGTGCCTCAGCCTCGCATCACTTCAGCACCGCCGAAGCACTCAGACACGCTCGCTTGGCAGGCCATTTGCCTAAATGCCAATTGTATTATACCGCTTTGTATCAGAGGACTCCCTTGTTGACTGGGGAGGGGGAGGGGGGAGGGAAAATTATGGTAAATATGTCATCCGCTCCCATTACAAAACTCAAATGATGCCAGGAGAGGAGTCTCACAGCTGGGAGTACAGGATGTCGCAGAGTGTTGTCAGTACCCCATAAAATCTACTACTCATTCCCCACCCCTTCATTTCTTGACATGGAAAGTACAGTGTTTGCAGCGTTGCTTCAGTAATGCTCTGACGGTGTTTCTCTTTTTTTGTAGGCCTAAACTTGAAAAAGCTCAAATTTGTAATGCAGCTCTTTAACTGTTCACATCAATGGGTGAATGAGTATTTGTTCATTTTTGGTTTCTTTTTTCATTGTTGTTTTGTCTCTATTGTGTGATTATAATGTGTTTACTTAAATCGATTTTGCATTTTAGAAATCCATCAATGTGTTATGAAAAAGAAATGTACAGAGAGAGTTGCCGTGCACTTGTAAATGACTGTAATGTTTGTATTGATTTTGGGGTGGAGCAAATGCCTAAAATGTGGCTCCTCCCCCCAGTGACATCACAGCTTAATGAGCCCTCCCCTGCATCTTAAAGCACAAAATCAGCCAAATGAGCTCTGGTGTGACCTTTTGTTTTCCATGACTGTTTGGTACAGCTTGGGCCTTTCTCCACAGGTGCCACCTGCCCATCATCAAAAGGGCCTTTGCAAGACACAAAAGGGAAAGAGAAAACAACTGGTGAGCGGTTATGGTCCGCACCGCAGCCATTGCTCTGAACGTTGCTAAAAATAAACCAACAAGAAAAGAGAACTTGTGTGGATAACGTTAGCTAGCAGGGAGAGACTTTATATCTGGATGTTCTTTTGTTATCGATGTATGTTTTTTTGCTGCTTGTTTGTTTGTCTTTTATTCACTTTTTTTCTCAAATGCTGAAGAGAAAAGGAACAGGTTTACTGCAGGTGTCACACCAAAATCCTGGCAGCTGCCTCTGCGTATGGGCAAACAAACAAGCGGAGACGGTGTTTTCAGATGTTTCAAGCCCCTGCTTCCTAGTAGCCAGCAATCAAGGCACATGCCCCATCACTTTGTGTTCAAAGCCTTCAGCACTGCTACACAAATGGTTGCTTTTAAAAATGGAAATAAAACTATAAGACAAATGGGAGAGAAAAAAGGCAGGCGATGGACATAAAACCCTGCCTGCCTGGATGAATATATGTATATAATACGCCTTATTTTCTGTGTGTGTCAGTGGGTGAGAGAGAGAATATTTTGTAGTTTGTGTTGATGTTTTCCCAGTGGCCACCCTCCTTAGACCAGGTACTGTAAGGTGACTGGATCTCTACAGGTGTCCCAGACCTGGGTGGGTTACCGCACTCAAATGTGTGTTTGTGTGTGAGCGTGCATTGGGCGGTTTCATTTTGGGGTGAGGAGATGAGTGGTGTTCCTCTTCTCAGCCTGAATGATAACCTCACACTGCTTTCTACAAGAGTGCGTGATTTAATGTTTGGGTGGTGGAAATGTAGCTGCCATGTGACAAAAGGATATCGTTCTGGAGACAAAAGAAACACTGCCACAGATATCAGTCAGTTCACACATTGCCCCCAGAGCTGGGGAAGGGGGCGTGTCCTGCATCTGCCGCTGTCTGATTGTGATAAACACTACTCACTTGTCACAGTCGTTATCATGCTTGCAGAATACACAGCTCCCATTAAAAG
Source organism: Megalops cyprinoides (assembly GCF_013368585.1). Taxonomy (NCBI): domain Eukaryota; kingdom Metazoa; phylum Chordata; class Actinopteri; order Elopiformes; family Megalopidae; genus Megalops; species Megalops cyprinoides. Next base: position 16,816,003 of record NC_050585.1, on the reverse strand, counting down.
AATGCCCTGTGCAACCTTGGCCTGCAATCTTAATTGCCTTGCATCTTCAACAGCAGGCACAGACATGAGATTGGGTGAAAGGGTTGACGCACTCAGCCGGCAATACACGCTGGTATTACAGTATGTTTCTCTTACATAATGTTGCTGGCAATGGAGTGATTAGAGACAACAACAGTTTTCACTGTTGTTTTCCATGTTGATGTCACTCATTTGTAAAAAGGAACCACACTACCACAATATCACTGAATTGCTCACTGGGAGAACAACAGAGAGAATGCATTTGTACATTTGTTTAATTTTGATTTAAGAACATGCTCTTTTGGGGGTGTAGTGTAGATTTAAAGGCATTTAGCATGAGCATAGAAACATTAGTGCCTTTGTTGTGACCTTTTTTTTTTGCAAAACTTTGGTGATTGTCTTTTTTATTCTTTTATAAATAAAAGAGTACAAATGTTATTGATACATTAATCATTAATGTTTTGATTTCTAAACTACTCATAGAGATCAGTTGACTCAATTAAGGCGTTGTCTGTTCTGGTTGGTTGAGCTGTAGCAGGCTTTAAGCACGTTGTCTGAATTCCACAGTTTTTGCGATGCTGTGTAATTTTAATTCTCTGTTCTCTGTGTCAACAACGTTTTACCTTTATTTAACTGTTCCTTAAACCATTGAATTCTGGGTGATCTGGAATGGGTAGCTGCCATCACAGTGGCTAACCTGTTGTGAGTTAAATTTGAATATAGATTGCACAATAAAATTTTGTGGAAAGAAATAAAAAAGTATATATCTTAAGCAGACTTGGAAGCTGAGTGTATGAAGGTATGTATGAAGCAAGCAGGTTCTGTACGGTGCCTTTTTTGGTGTTTGTGTGTCGGGAGGGCTGCTGTCGTTTGACATCCACTCATAAAACTTTATTCGTATGCTCAAACCTTAGAGCTTTCCACTGTAAATACTTACCTGAAACTATAGTTTATTTTTCCCCCGTGTTGTGAATACTGCAATAGAGGCCCCGTTACCATACAGTCGTTCTGTATTGACTGCTGAACATAGTAGAATGATCAGGTGGAGGCTGGTATGGCTTTGTTGAACTTAGCTTATTAAATCCCCTCCACCCATAAATACGTTTTGATAGGTGGTTTGGAAATGGACTTGACAAAGAGGGCAGTACATATCTTCATGTGTATGAACTGGAATAAGTGATAAGTCTGTCGGCAGCCCTGTGAATGTACTGTATATGTAGTGAGGGTACCACTGATCTAATGAAATATTGTTCACTTGATGGCTCTGTAAGGGAACCAGTTGTGGCTTTATATTATTAAATGTTGTCAACCTTGTTTGCTGCCAGTTTACTGGGTAGCTAGAAATCAGTTTTGTCCTACCCAGATTTCCACTTGTTGATGCAAACTAATACTGTAAGTAGTAATTTTTTATTATTATTTTGTGAACGTTCGACTTCAAATATTTAAGTGAGGTTTGCTGCTTAAACATCTGCCTTTCTCTAAATATTCTTTCAGATCATTTATATTTAATTCCATATAGTAAGATACTAAGGTCAAAGCCATGGTTGTCATTTTTAATGCTTTTTAATTTGAGTTGTTTTCATTTCCTGTGATATTTGCTGTAAAATTTAACTTTGTGAAAACAAAAAAATTGCTGTGGGCCTTAAGTGTAAACAGAGATCCAAAAGAAAATGTCAGACTCATTACAGTTTTCTGAAGGTATTGTTAACAGTTTCATCTCATCAAAAAAAACCCATAAATCAACGGATTTGTTATTTGTTCCCTTGGGGGTGAGAAACAGTCATATTCCCAGGTAATAGTTTATAGTTTTTGAAACACATTTAATGATCTTGGGGAGGGAAAAAATCGGTTCTGCTACAGTTACTTCTGGTAAGAAAGTGCAGGAGATAAGCGCTGGGCGTGATAGAAACTGCCATCCGCTGACATTTTTTGCCAATTCGATCCGAATGTTCGATATGACACAGAAGGACTGTGATGTCGAAAGCTGTTTCCTCCACAGTCAGCTTGCACCAAACTCTGTGAGAAAAAGGAAGACGAGATAGACTCAGACAACTCCACCCAGGATTGCAGCGTGAAGCAAAGACATCTGCATTGCACTCATTAAGGCTGGGCCAGGGTTCCTTGGCAGCTGTTGCCATCACTCCAGTGAAAGACCCCTTTATTCCCTAGTCCTGTGCTTTGAAGGCATATTCTGTTGCCATAGAAATAATGGGGGGAACAAGTTTCTACCAAGCAGCTGTTGTCATCAAGACACAATTTAACAGCACCCTGTAAATAGGTTGTTTTCAAGTACCTGTACAGTGTGCTCCACAGAAGGAGTGAGTTGTGCATTTTCTTCTCTGAATGGTGTTGTGTATGTAATTGGAAGGTACATGGATGTCCGGTTTGCACTGTATTTCGTGCAGAAAGGAGACAAAAGTCCAGCCATTTGTCACTGTTCAATTTCTGTTTGTACAGCTGTCAGCGATGGCATGTTTTTGAAGATCCAGAGATTATGTACAAGTTGGCACAATGCAGTTCATGGTGATCGAGAGAATCATTGTGTTCGTTTTTCGTTTTTTCTGCTTGCACTAGCTGTGTAGAGTTTAGGGACCCTAGAAAATGCTAAACCATGCAGTGGTCTTTATTTTTGCATCCAACTCCTGAAATCTGTAAGCCGTTTGCAAGATGTTATGGAACATAGATTGATCGCCAGGAAGCCCTATACCTAGAACACACATCATATAGATAATCATACAGAGTTTCATTATGGGATTCAAATATCTACTATTTCTAGATATTGTGGGAGCAGTGTATTTTTAACCCGATTAAGCAATGGCTTAAGGCTTTTGATGCATTTTTCTCAAAAGGAGCAATGCCTACGAAAGTGCCACACACAAGCAATTTGTACACAGCCAGTGGGTGCTTGTATGTTATAGTGGGGAATTACTACACTGCATGGTTATGTGTAAGTAATATGTTGTATTTGAATTGGTCATTTATAGTAAAAGAAAAGACAATGGATATTTTCTGTAAGTTCTTTGCTGCAAGTATCTGCTAGCAATCAACCAAACCAAGTGTATCATCTGTTATGAACTATCAAAGACACAGCGGAGTGTATCTCTCTCACACACACACACACACACACCTTACATACATACAAAGGCTGCACACAATCCTGTGTTGCACAGTAGCCTTCCAATTAAGCTGTGTTCAGAGTAAACCCCTTCGTAAAAACCTGTCAGATGCTGTAAGTCCTGCCTTCTCTGGGACTATCTGAACCTCTGCAGTTAGCAAGCTTAACCTCTCCATTAGCATGTCTGTGCTCTGCAGGGTTTTTGCTGCAGCATGTGGACATTCTCATGAGTTCTGTTCAGTTGCTGCGGAATGTGCTTTGGAGTGAGGCACACAGATTGCGGCTTTTAATTATGGTGCTCAAGACTCGTATGTCCCATATTGCCATGAAATCAAAGATATATATTAGTATGGTCCAGTATTGCAATTAAGGATAGCTCTTTATATGTGGAGGAAACATCCTTTTTTCCACAAATTTAAGCTTTCAGGAAAAAGCACAAGGACCAGTATCCAAGACCCCAAGTCCCTCCCCGCCCCCCCCACCCTCAATGTAAGCATAAAGAAAATTGGCATTACACATACTGTGCTTTGTTTTACATTCCTTGCACAAAACTACCTTACCATTATAACAATTCACCATGGCTAGATTGCAGGGAACCCTGTAATACACAGGCATTTATGGAGAAGGGTGCTATTTAGAAGACCATTCAGAGGCCCAAATTAGCAGCTCATCATAGAGCCACTGGAGCTCTGGAAAAAGCAGTTGTGAAAAAAAAAAATCAAGAGATTATTCATTTATTTATTTTTTTAAAGACACAACTAACCATCCACTCAGACATCTACCCTCCTATATGGCAAACCAACTAATCCTCCATAGTGGACACAGTGGACTGAACATTATCTCTTGAAAAACAATAGTCACCCTAGTAGAACGTGACCTTTTTACCAGATTGAAATAGTCAATAATATGTCCATGATATTGCTCAGATGAAGATATTCTCAGATTTTGGCGGAATATTTTAATGTAAATTGTATTCTCAGTTTGCAGAGGCATATATTTACATATCAATATATGTGCTAGCTCAGCACCTAAAAAAGTCACAAATATCTAATTAATATGGAAATGGGTAATCTCAAAATGTCAAGTAAATGTTAATATTTTTTCCTTGAAAATGAAAAATTGAGCTTAATACCTTGAGGGCCTTGTTTATTCAGTTTTGAAAATGAAACAATCTCCTTATTTTATGTGCATGCAGTTCCATGAATCTTTCGATTTGGTCCTACTAATGTAACCAATTTAATCCTTTTGGATACTGGCTAAACCGTAGTAAAGATTATGCTCAAAAAATACAAACAGTAGAGGATTTGAAAAAAAATCAAATGATATGGTACTTTTTGAAACAGAAATACGTTCACACATCCAAAACATGCAGAGCATCTCTGTGCAAGTGTTGCTTTTACAGATTTTGTGCAATCGACGTTGCCACAAACAACTATGGTTACAAAGAGAAATGTGTGATTTTTCTAAATAAGACAAAGCAAAGATCACAAAAAAATCTACAGAGAGTCTCAGAATTTCCCAGGTTTCAGGAAAGTTTTAGGAACAAATATATAGATTTTTCTCTAGTTATACAGTGGGCAGGAAAATGGAGTTTGTTGTTAAAAATGTCAGTACAGTTTGTATAAACAGAGTGTTCTCGTATTGAGCTGTAGAGCCTTGGATCTTCGGGAGGATGGAGAAAAAAACACACAATGTTTCATGCGGTGAGCCAGTCACTTAATGTGTCAAAGGTTGTGTCAGTTTTTATTTGGGACCTGTTTTTAATCGGCACCCAGCAGTGATGTGGAAGGGAGGAGATGTGAGTAATTATGTGTACACTAAAAGGTATCATGTGCTCTCTGGCACTCCTATTTAATGCATCCTAAGTGCTGACAATCTGACTGAACTGCCGTGCTCGCAGGGTGGAATGGTCCGGATATTGCCTAGTGTAGTCATTAGTAAGCCCAAGGGGTGGTCGTGTGTGAACTCTCACGTCAGAGAGGAGAATACAGTATGCAGTGTTAACAGTGTGCTTGTAGCATTGGTACTTGCAGGTAAAAACGTGCTGTAACCTGTTGAGGTCACTCTTTGTTTTCTGTGAAGCGCCCTTAATGCCTGACTCCCTCTGTGTTTTCTGTTCGTATCTCCACTCTGTGCACAGTACTATTGGGGAGGGGGGTGATTCTGCTCTGTACTGTAAAGTATAACTTCAGTTGTGTTGTAAGTCTGTGAAGACTTATGTGTATCAAATGCTCTTTTTTTTGTAAATAAAGGTGAAAATGTAATGTGCACAATGTGTTATTTGGCTCATGTTGTATTTTCAACACGTAACATGGGAAGTGATTTCTAGGAAATGCATTTATGCAGGAGTATAGAACAAGTCCTCATTTGGGAAGCCAACCTTCCCCATGTTACCTGGAGTAAAATTCATTATTCATGAACAGCATGACTACTTAGTACTTATACTACTATCAGTATAACATAGTCAATAAGGAGAAATAATAACCCAACATGTGCATGTGCCGTGTTATATCATGCTTTTTTGTTTCTATTTAATCAGGCGGATTAATAGGTATGTTGGGGACTGCATGTGTATGTACAATCCTGTACATCTTTTCATGGGAGATACGCAAGAAAAGGCCATTTCAAAACAGTGGCGTGAAATGTAAATGATGGCTGTTTAAGCCGTTGCTTTGCATGCGGTATCTGAATGTTATTGTGATTACAATGATCCTCAAAAAGAGCAGTTATTCAAGTTGCTGGCAAGTCAGAATAAGTCACCAGTTCTGCAGGTGAGCAAGATAGGATGGCAGCAGCAAACGTGATGATGTCGCCCAAGTTCACTCCTCAACATTCACAAAGTGAGCAAGCCACTTACCGGCACAAGGTTACACCCCCCCTCCCTCCTGCCCTCCTCCAAATACATGCACATACACACTCCTACACAGAAACATTCTCTTTTGCCTGCACAATAAATAAGGGATGGGGGCGAGCCGACGTGCTGACCATACCGGCGTTAAACCTTGCATCAGAGTCCCCCAATTAAAAAAGCACAACCTGAGGGATGCGATAAGAGTCTAATCCGTCTGGTGGGAAAGTGCTGACAGCTCCTCTCCTGTGAGAGAGAGTCAGAGTCGGAGAAGGAGAGAGAGCTCCAACCAGCTGTCTGCGGGCCCGATAAGTGCACAGACTGTTGCTTCTCCCGAACCGAGCTTTGCGTATAGCTTAAGAATGAGGACTGCTGGGGTTTAGGTCCTCTTTCTCGCTGGCGTTGAAGTGAGAGGGTGTGCTGAGGGAAGGGTGACATGGTGCAGCACATTAATTCACTGGAAAAGTGGGATTGATACGGTAAGGCCAAAAATCGGTCAGAGTTGCCTTGTCTTGCAGCTGCTCCCATGGCATGCCAAAAGGATGAGACAAAACAGCAGGTTTCACACTCCAGCTCACGTACCCTTACTGTACCGGCTACTCGAGAAGCCAAACGCCCACATTCCATCGAATCACCGCGTGCTTTGTGCTTAACTCAAGCGATGCTGTTATGCACTGAATACCGTATTCTTGTTTTTTTTTTCTTTTTCAAACACTTGCGCTCAGAGGTTGCTGAAACCCTGAAAATGCAGCGGAAGACCCTGAAACGTCAAGCTTAATTTCATCACTTGACATTAAGGACAAAACGCGTGACAGCTAGATTGAATCTGTCCCTCAGTCTCTTCATAGAGGCTTTGGTTTGAGCAGCTGGTGAGGTCAGTCACCCTAAAAGGTCTGAAGCCTCCTCTGACCCCTGTTGGTGAGGTACAGGTAGCGCCACAAGAGCTGCAGGCGAGGAGAGGAGTCTGCTTTCACCTGATGGGAAGATCTGTCTTTTCAAGCCTCCATAACTGTGAGGTTATGTATTTTGATATCTGTTCCTACAGCTACATACTGATGCATGGAATGATAAATTACAGGGTGATGAAATTCAAACTGCTCATTGCCCCCTCGACATATTCTCAAAATCGCTGTTGTCAGATGGTCAACTCCTCAGAAAACACAAAATCATATTTTTGCAGACGTTACCATGAAAATTATCTGTTGACTGACAAGTTTTAAAGTCAAAGTTTCAACACTTTGCAGTATTTTTTTTTTTTTTTTTTGGATACGTCAAAGGATCTTGCAGCTTTGTTTTTCAGAGGGTTTTGGCCAGACAGTGGTTTCCAGTTACTGTAAGGCACTATCGATGTCCATGCAACTAGCAGCTGTGAGGAAGTCTCACCTCCTCAAGTCTGAACCAATGAGCTTTCAGTCAACACTCCTTAGTGCCTCAAGTGTCAGATTCACAGTTTAGCTGAGTGTACCGGAACAAAGCCAGCCGAACCTGCCACTCTCAACTCTGACGCAGTGTCAGACGCTATCTCTCACTGTCTTTTCTTAAAATCATGCTTAAACTTTTGCATTTAAGCATTTTCTTGTTCTTTCAGGGCCACAGTGGAGAGCTAGGGTGCTGAGTCAGGGATTCTCAGACTGTAGGGTAGGGTGTGTTTGTGTGTTTGGGGGGAGTGCGTTGTTGTGGTAGAAATAAGTCTTATAATATTTAATACTTTCTTATTAATAACAATCAGTTTCTTCAACTTTTTTCAAAAAATTTGTATTTAGTCCTTAGTTTTGAATGATGCAGTTAAGACAGCTTTTTCTTGTAAAGTATATAACTGTATATATAACTATAATTAATCTTTAATAATATACAAAATATAATAATATACAATCTCTTATATACATATGTATTATAATATGTACTTTCTATAATATATACAAATTCTTGTAAAATATTTTATAAATTGTGAAAAAAGAAACCCTCAGAAATAAGAACAAAGTGCATTGCTATCAGATTAAATCAAACCCCTTGCATAATAATGAATGTACTGATATTGTTACCTTGTTAACAAGATACTTTAAATATTACATTTAGCAGATGCTCACTGATCCAGGAAAGCCTTAGTTTAATGTTAATGCATAGCGTAAGACTTAATTTAGCTAATTAGCATATATACAAAAGTTGCCTATAACGTAACTGAAGTTCCAAGCAAAGATTCGAGAGGAGAATTTACAGTCAACCCTTATGGAATTAACCAAACCTAGACAAAGCGGTCCCACCCACAACTGCAGCTGCTCACTGCATCCTTCCTTCACCCCATCTCCCCCTTTCTTTTCCTTGTTCATGAGGTCTGCACTGGGGGCCAACAATCTCAGCCCGTGGCCAGTTGTGATCCCTTCGTTGGACTGCGAGCCAAATAAAGTACCTCTATATCCCCATCAAATGCACCACCCATGCTTTGAATATATGGGAGTTCTTATCTCCCAAAAACAAAATGAGGAAACGTAAAAAGCAAGTGTGACTGACGATGTGACAGATATGACATAAACTAAGCCAAAAATAAGAATGTTATAACAACAGTTACAAACTGTACCAGTAACCGAGAACCAGTGACAGAGGTTCTTGGTTACCGGTGACAACCACGTTTGTTTTAGGCAAGAGGAAGGTCTGGGTTCATCGATTCAAGATGGAGCCTGAAGAGGTGGGGTCTGAAAATGGCCGGGGTTGTTTCACTTTTTCTTGTAGTTCCCCTGTAATACACAATTTGATTACATTTGTAGCATGTATTACGGTATGTTTTGCATATTCCACAGTTGCAATAAACTTCCTACCGTTTTTTTTTTTCTTTTTTATGCCTCTAAACACTGCTGTTTCTTGTAACAGTTTTATCAGTGGCCAAACTGAAAACATCAACTCAATCAACTCCCAGCTGTGGAAGGCAATAAAGAACGGTTGGTTACCATGTTTGCTGAAAGAGTAAAGCCGACTAATGATAATCTGATTCAGCTAGAGCACACTCTGTTCCCTGAATATTACTGATCGCCAGAGAAGTTTCTCCCTCTTGCTGTATGCACACACACCACATATATGCAGCTAGCTAACAATGCATGTAAACTGGCCTTTTTTATGAACTAGCTTGCTAGTGTGCAGATACCTGGACAAAGTGGGGAACATCCCACATAATAAATGAGTAAAAGTGTTCTTTTGTAATGCCATTTTCATGACATTGTACAATGTACATTGTTTGCTTTAAAAAATAGCATTAAAATGCTATGATTATGAGAACTGTGGCCCCAGATAGAGACGAGAGACCAATGACATTAATAATTAATATCAGGTCAAGTTTCATTTTCACATGAATGTCCAGTAGTATCTCTGTTTTTTTCCATCCCCAAGAACAAAAGGGGATTTTTGTATCATGACCAAAATGGATGACACGAGAGCTTTCCTACACAAACCTTTTTGAGTGAAGTCAATATCCCCATATACTGTATGTGTGTGTGTGTTTGCTTGTGTGCTAGTCACTAGGCACAATTAACTAATCAAACTTTTACTGCTTTGTTGTGGGACAGTTTCTCTGTAGTCTGCCGGCTGGTGGGTCTGCTTGTCTTTATATGAGCCGAGATTACATTTTGATTGCAATACTGTACCTCGCACGTCTGAGCTCCCCTTCTATGCCCTGTGCAGTTCTTTGAATTTACAGTTCCCCAGACATTTCATTGAGTTGCTCTGGGTGATGGTAAAAGCTCCTGTCAAAACTTAAGCTGTGCTTGCAATTTTCTAAAATGTGTTGCACTCATGAAGTAATTTTCTAGCGAGCACAGGCCTAAATGAAAGATGTCAAAGTTGTTGCGTGGAACATGTTTTCTTTTTGTGAGGGGGAGCCGCCTGTTGACTCTTGTCTGGGTGTAATTGTCGTGCCGCCAATTTGCCATTTTTCGAAGCCCATCCGTTGGCCTTGTACAAACCTTTCCCCATCCACAGCACAAAGTCAGATTCTGGTTGGCTGGCACTGTAATCAGGGTTTTTAAAACACACAATGACCTCAGTAAAAGGTTATTCAGATGCCGAGCTTTGCAGGCCCATTTGCAGGGGCAACTTAGCACAAAGTAAGTGGTCATTACTCAAACGTGATGCGATTGGTGGATTGCGTTATCTCCAGCTAAAACCAACACAGGACAATAGGGTCTAGGCAGTGGAATGCACAATCTCACTCCAGACATAGAGTTGGGGGCAACCACAGGGACGCAAAATAAGGGTCACATCCGGGATCACATTTCTGAAGAGCTTCCTGTTTTTTATTCGTCTTTCCTCAATTATGTTTTGTTTTGAGTTCATCTAAGCTATATATTTCATTACGCAGAGTGCTGCTGTGAAAATGTTCAAAAGACACCTGCAGTGGCTTTCCAAGGAAATACAACCCAGGGGCAGTACTTGGATGGACATGCCAAACTTAACACATTTTCACTGTCTAGAATGTTTAGGATCTTTTTTCCCTCTCCATAAAGCTAAATGTACTAAACAATAATTGTAAGAGCTTTTTTTTTCTTTTAAAAAAGTAGTGTCCATTACAATAGTTGCCAGGCGATTTGTTGTTGAAACAAATGCATGATCGTTGTGAAGTCCTAATTTTTTATTAACAATAGGCTTGTCCAGATACTTTCCCGTTTCCATTTTCACCCTGAGGGACTTGAAAATAGCTCATCAATGTGTCACACCTGCACAGGCCAAGACGTTACAGTTTGAATTCTTTCAGGCAAACTCAGTTCACCCACAGGATGTGCAGTTCAGAATGGACAAAAGCAACTTACAGGCAAAGACACACATTCTGGGCTGTTTAAGGCATGTTTGTGGTCACGGACTTTGGCTCCTAGATATTTATTAATGTTCAGAACTTTGTTCATGACACATCTACAGTGGCAAGATGCAGTTTTAAGATTTCAATGAAAAAAAAATCAATTTTGATACATTTTGGAGGACTAACAGCAGAGGGTTTTTATATTAGTTTGCATAGATAATGTTAAAAGAGCAAGCATGGGTTTGCAGTTTGATATGTTCATTAGTATCTTCTTTTTTCTCTCAGCAGGCTTTTTATTTTGAAAAAAAAAATCCTCCTATTACAAATCAAGAGAAATTAATATTTCGCTATTACACCTGCGTTCAGACAGCAGGGTTCCCAGCCACTCTGCGTGTGTCTGTTACATATTCTGATTTCAAGATGTATCATTTCATCTCTGTCACCAGGCAACACTGCTTAAACCAAAGGCACTTCTGCATTGGAAAGTGCCACACAATGTGCTCTCACCCATCATATTCTAGTGTTACGGTGTACTGTTTTACCAGAAGAGTATTGGTTTAACGTGTAATTATCTATAGAATGTATATCTAATTTGAATTGTACTCAGATTGTGTTATGAACTCTTGTGTAACCACCGAATTCATCCTAGATTTCTTTTCTCACTGCACTGTTTGAAGTTCACTTAAAGCCCTGTTTCAGCACAGATCTGGAATGAAGGGCTCCGAGGTGGAATGTGGTAAAACACATTATGCTAAAAAAAAAAAAACTTGACAGGGAAGGAAGAAATTGCTGAGACAAACAGGAGGATAACATCTTTCAAGATTCTTTAGGCTTTCTGTAGGCTGTATGATTCTCATTTAATTTTTGATTTGCGATAATGTAAGGCAATGAGTTAATGAGTTTTTGTTATTTGTGTCACATTTTTAGTTAGGAATTAAAAGTGTTCTCAATCAGGGGCTTATGAGTTTTCATCTGCTTTTCATTGCTTTAGGTCTGTTCATTTTATTTGATTTGATTTTATTGATTTAAATTTGATCATCAGGAGTAACTAATGTGGATTGTCTAATGTAAGCAATGGTCTATGGGAAAGGCTGTTTGCCTGTTAAAATAAATGAGCCCCCTGCCACTGTCAGGGAAGTGGTGTGGGAGTGCTGAAAAATGTGAGGCCCCCAACTCCACCATCCCCACCACACAGCTGACGAGACACGTTCCCCACAAGGAAGAGACAATTTGGACCTTTGTTTTTGTTTTGGCAGCTCATTTGAAGCAAGTGTCCAAGTGAGAGAGAGACAGCCAGGGTGAGATAGAGATATAGATAGAGACTCAGATAAAAACTGTGTATTATCTCTTCGTTTTGCCACGAAAGTTAAAGCTCATTCATGGTGAATGTATGACCAAACTGTTAAACAATTTAATTTTGGTATATGTGTACACAGACAGATTACTCATCAAATGAAATAGATTACTCAACCTATTTGACTTACAAAAAGAATGCAATAATCATAGGAGACAAGACTAGGGACAGCGGCAAGAAGGGTCAGGAGTGGATTACTCATGCCATAATCTGATTGTATAAACACGCAGCATTGTTGAATGTAGTTAAAAGGCTACAGTCTGTATTTATGGGTGTGGCTGTGTCATTGCCACAGAGATGACTAGGTAGTGACCCTGGTGGGCAGAAGTAAGAGAGTGAGCCAATATGGAGCTTCGATGCATCAATGTCAAACAGATATTCATTTACTGTCATAAACTGTGAAATATCTATTAAAGTTCATTACATCAGCACATTTTGAAAAAAAAGAGACTGTACTGGATACTGTAGTGGCTTTTTAGAGCTACATTGTGTCTTTATTGAGAGATGAAGACAGTGCATGTGGCATGGAATTATAATGCAATTCATATTTCCAGACAGCTCTCTCTGCCCACCTTTCCCACCCTGACCCCAATATGGAACAGGGCTTCCAATAATAATCTCGGTCAGTGACTCAGGAAGGTTGGCAATAATTAAAACTGGAGCCCCAGTGTTTGATAATGTAAACAAAAGCCAAAATGATTAGCTACAACAAAATGGAGTCATTACTGTTACTGTTAGTGTTGAAAGCAATGATTACTCACTCATATTTCCATGCAAAGCAAACAAAGGTGATGTCTACAATCACAAATGGCCTATTACAGTAGTTGATAATTGAGCCCTACAAATAAAGCTGACATGGGAATACATAAATGAATGTTTTGTTACATTTAATTTTTTTGACCCGTGGATTTCTGGACAATGAGTCTCTTCCTGTATTTATAAAAATAAATATGTGACATTCTCTTATGAATGTTTAGTCATATTTATTCATATTTCAGGGGCTGATAGGATACCTATTCATTAATGTATTTGTAAATTGTTTATTGGTTCCCATTTACTAACATATATATGTACAGATCAAATCCATGTTTGCCCTTCTGGCATCTGAGCAGCAGTGATATACTTGTTCTGAATCTTATTTTGACATTTAGAGATTTTTTTGAGTTTTCACTATATTATTTCTGTAATGACAGGATAAGCATTACATTTAAGTGATGGAACATGTTGGCTACTGCAGTGCAGATTGGATCACTACATCAGTGATTGGATCACGGTCTTGGTAAAGCGCCACTGCTGTGGAAGTGGGAATAGGAGATGAGTGCTGGTTTGGGTTCAGATTTTTGCTCAAAGCAGCTGGCCCTCAGTGCATCGCCTGCGGTTTGGACACGTGAAAACACTTGTTTTGCTCGCAGCCTTCTTGGAAACTTGAGAAGGAACACCTTGTAAGACTTAATTCACTGCCTTTGTCTGTCAGTGTCTATTTTTTTTTAAGTAAGAACATTCGAGGCAGAAAATAAACACAGAGGGTACTGATTACACAACCTCAGAAAACTTAACTTCTTTCTATATTTTTGTCTCCCATATGGCTCCAAATTCTTTTATAAAGCAATCTGTCTTTCCACCATGAGCATGCTCAAAATAGGTAATAAGTTAGGTTTGGAAAATGGAACATTTCTGTTTAACAGAAATGTGTGCGTGTGTGTGTGTGTGTGTGTGTGTGTACCTGAAGACTCTGGCGCTGCAAATGACATGCTGTTAAGATTTGGAACATTTTGTTTTTGCAGGAGATATGTTTAATCATATGTAGAGTGATACGCGTCATTAAAAGCCCCTGTAGGAGGCCATGTTCCCGCGTCTGCTTGTTAATGCCAAGCCAAGCTGGACCCAGATTTGCACAGCAGGCAACATCACAGTCAGCAGCACACAGCATATGTATATGCCCTTCTCAGATGCATCAAACCTCTATTTCCAATATAATCTTTATTTGCTATTCATTGTCTTTGTTTCCAGATTAAATAATTGCCATTCCACAGTGGATATCAACAGTACAATTATACATGGGATATTTACTCATAGCCATTATTCCATACTTGGAATGTTCAAATAAGCACTTGATTTGTCAGTGCAGTTTTGTGAATTACATTTAAAGTGCCTGTTTTTTTTTTTTCTTTGCTGGTTGACACATATTCAGCGTAAGGCCGTAAAAGTTGGAGTTGGTGACCATGGCCGTATGAGCACCGTACTCTTAAACTGCCCAAAGGAGGATTACTTAGGCATAAACCAATAGATCTGTGAATAAATGTCTTATACAGCTCCCACAAAATATTCACCAGGACTTACTAATTCACAAATGAAAATGATATGAAGTTTATGACAGAGGGATTAGGAAAGTCACTAATAATTCTCCATGGCTCTCAAAAGCAAAATAAATAAATGAATAAATAATCAAACTAGGGAATTAAAAGTAGGCATAATAAGAGTCCACATTCCGCAGTGGGGCCTGTCACGGCTAATGTAAACATTCCAATGAGTCGTGTCCCCAACCTTTAAAAATGCCATCTTATCTGCAATTGCCTGCTAGCCATGAGTGCATATGAATAGCAAAGCCCTCCTTATTGCCAGTGTCAGCCACATCAAAGCTGTAGCGGAAGGCTTTGCACAGACAGTTTGAGAATTATAGGCTGCCTCTAAAGCCTGTGATGTTGAAAGCTGCAAAACCAAGTAGTTAGTGAGATTGTTTTAGTAATTTGCCAGACATTAATGTTGGGGCACTTATATTCTTTAGATTTCCCGTGTCTCAAGGAGCAGTGCTGTTTTTTTTCTGCTGAGGAAAAGCATTTTCAGCTTCTAAGAACAGAGGGATAGATTTGTTTGATATTCACTTCTGAGCTCTGGCAAATGACAGGAAAAAAATGAAGTTGTACGATCTCCAGGAGCTGGGCAAAATGACTAGCTGAACAGGGTGAGATAACTTTTCCTCTAAACCTTGTCTTTGAAGCTGCTATAGAACTGAAGTGGTGAGATAGCCATTCATCTCCTGGAATGTACAAAGAGGTAGAACAGAATCCTACATGGAGAGTGCCGGCAATTGCACTTCTTTCTCTCTTCCAAACACCCATCATACAGGCCCCATGATAAAGATACAGCCGATTTTGTAAAGAGAGAGTGTGCGTATACATTTGAACCTGGCAAGCACTGAAATGGTGCATTTTTACTTTATGAAAGTGCGGCCTGGCATCCAATGTGCAGCTATTCTGAAATCCCAGCAGAGGACGAGGGGGAGAGTGGAGGAGCTATGTCTTCATCCATCTGTCTAATAAATTTGCCAGAACGGATGGCGTAGATTTGTTTTCTTTTGTCAGCCATTGTTGCTTGTTTGGAGCCCAGGGCTGATGCTGGTTCTGGCTAGACCGATGACAGGCTATGAAGGAGAGTTGTTGCCAGTAAAACTGGCAGTATATTACTGATAATGTGGCTTGGCTCCTAGGTGCCTCCACTGCGTGGCCCTGTACATTGGATGCCTTCTGCCCTCCCTTCAAATTCCCCCTCGGGCCTACCCAGCCTGGCGATTCAGTGCCACACACCAGCCATCCTGCCAAGGCATTAAGGGAGAGGGGGAGCCAGTATGGAACTTCTATGCTGTTTGTCACACATGCTGAGAAAATTGAAAACAGATGGAGAGAGGGAAGAGAGAGGGAGAATAAAAGAAGAGTGTGAACAGCAGACATTTCCTCGGGCTCATATGCAGTCTATCGGCTGCCGGTACATGCATATTTTTCTCAAGACCCACAGAGCTTTGCCCACGGAGAACAGTAAATGCATCCTCCCCTTATTCATGCACTTCATGCATGTGGTGCAATTAGCATTTTTGCCATTGTGCTGAATACCCCATACACTGTGTGACAAGCATCAAAGACTCAGTGAGGTCACAGCTACTCAGTATCAGGATCAATGCCAGTTCATTTTTTTGCGCCACTATAAACAGACATTTTCAAGAGCATGACCCCAACCTTGACTTTTTTGTATTAATGGGCATTCTGCATTCTGCCTGGTCCTTTCCAGCAGCCCTTATGGGCAAAAATGGCATAAGTAAATGCATTGCATACAGTATACCTAAATTGTTCCCTAAGAGTGTCTGCTCATTTCATTGAAGGAGGTTCATCAAGGCAATATCCGGGTGTATACACAGCAGTTTTGAAGGAAAAGGTTGCCCTTTTACAGAAAAAAAGATGGTAGCAAAATTGTCTTCTAAGCACCCAGTTTGATTAGAGAAAAAATTAGTTCAGCGGGTAATTTGGGAGATAACCTGTAGTGGCCAGGATGAAGGAAAGATAAGAGCCGGCAGAGAAATCTCTCTGCCTCTATTAACTGCAACTTCCCCTGTCAAACTGAAACTTTAATTAAAAGCAAAACATCTATCACACAAATCACAGGAAAAACACAGACAACTGATTATCCAGATTATTTACAGGAATTAATTAATCATCATTTTCACATTTGCGAACGTTGCCAAAACATGTCAGTGCTTCACCGCCAGTCATAATGGCTGCACATTGGGGGTAATTGCTTTCTGAAATATACCAAGTGAGGAGTGACAACAGGACTCTGTGATGCCCGTACAGACAGAATAAGCCTCAGGAAAATGAAAAACTTTGCTTACTTATTGCAAGAACAGCTGTAAATAACATACACACTGATTTTTTGAGTCTGAGTATTTTGTCTAAGGGATCTATGTTTTGAAGGAAGGCTCTTCCTGTCTCATTATGTGATGGAGTGAGGTCATACTTTTGAACATAATTTATTATGTTTAATGATTTAACATATGAGTCAAGGGCATGGTGAAAAGAATATTCCAAGGGCATTGACTAAGTGAACCAAAGGTCCTGCTTTTTTTCAAATGATACAGTAACTCCTCTAAAGAGGAGCTGTAAGGGGGAATTATAGCTTTTACAATGGACAAAGATCAGCTCAGGTTGCTTGACTGAAGTAGAACTGGTACACTTACAATAGACTGTACCTTAAAGAAAAATTGACTTGTGGGAGTGAAAGGGGAAGTTTGAGTTCATTCCAGAGTGTGAACCTGTGTTGAAAATGGAAAATGCATAACCTGCAGCCTACACTCAATGAAGTGTACATTGTTAAGTGCATGCGTTTCACAATAGGACACTCAATGTACCACAGTTTTCATCAATCAGTGCTAGGATGAACCATAACCATAACTATGGAGACATGTTGAATGTCTAATGGCTAACATTTTTTTTTTCTGGTGAAGTATGTTGTGAAGACTATTGGCTAACCAGCAATAGCATTAGTGCAAATTGCAAATTTGCATCCTATATTATTTAAGGTGCAATATATTCTTCCATATTTTTTGTTCTGCTTTTTCACCAGAGTTTTACACATTGTAGTTATTGTTTTTCTTTATTAACTAATTTTGTTCTCAATGGTTCTCAATACAATATGATATGGAAAATATCAAAGTAGATTTTGGATTGAGGCATACAATAAATAAATGCAGGCATTTGTAAATATTGGGTATGATTTAGCTCCAATTTAAAGAAGACACTAAAAATAGTAATACGTAAATATAATCAACAGAAAGGTAATCCGTTCCATGCTAGTGATAAAGCATGCTTTGAATGAGCTTTGACTATGTGTATTCTGACATGAACTTGCCCAGCTAACTTCTGTCATATTTAGACACCTCATTCACAGAAGGTTTTGAATTTAAAGGTTCCATCTATGGTGGAAGCTATTCATTTTCCATCGGGTAATGCTCACAATCATAAAATTAATAATGGCCTCTGAGGCATGTCCTGCAGAGTGTGCCACCTGTCAGGTTTGAGCTGTCTCAGAAACTTGGCTGTTGTTTGTGTCTGTTTAGTGCCTACAAATTGATGGTATAGCACCAAACAGCTTCAATAGCTCATTTCCAGTTGCAACATTCTTACAGTAAAAATATTTCTGTTGGGAGCCTCCTTAAAACTTGAACACCTGAACTACATGTGCTTCAGACATTATTACATTTTTTTTGCTTTTTTAACTGTAACATATTCTTTCACCTAGGTGAGTCACCTGTCTGTATTTGCTGTATTATTTTAATATTAATGATTTTCATGAGCAGAATACCAGAGGAAATTGCAATCACTTGGACAAATTTGTGACTTTATTTGCTGAAATATTGGTAGCAACCAGAAATAATATCTGCTCCTAAGTTTTTCTGGATTTTAGTGCTACTTTTAACTAAAATGGCAAATATATAGGCATAGGATACGTTAGTGTTGTTCTTTTTCTGCCTCCTAAAATTCTGTGATAGCATGAATTCGCTCTAGTGAAAGTGACCACTTATGTGGCAGGTCCAACAATTGTTGCCCCTTGTGGCTGATTTTTTTAAAAATGTGAATGAATTTGCAAACATCCTGACCTTAACATTTTAAGATACATCCGTTAAAGGCCAGCATCACTGCATTTTTTTCACAGACTGTACGTCCGCTTACACAATCACTGGCTTGGTAACATAAGTCAAAACACCAATACAAACGCTTCAGATAAATGTTTCTTCACCCATCCTTACCTAATTCTATATATTTTGGTTTGAAGGTCGTTGAGGAAGATGGCAAGATTTGGCAAGCAAGGTAGCAGGGGAAATAAAAGTGTCCCAGATGCACTCCTGTTCCTGTTGTTTTTGCTGCGACTGATTAGATGAAAGGTCTGCCAAGTGACTGACAGAAATTTTTCCATGTGGAAAGGCTGAGTAATGCTATATAATGCAGAATAAAACATTTTATTGCCATTAATGCAGCAAAATAAAGGGAAAGGAAGAAGAGTCACGCAATCTTCATGCAAGAATTATGCAGCTGTTATCCGTGGAAACCGTCATGCCAAAAGGCATGCGAACACAGCGAGACAGGCCGTGGTGAACGGTGCCCCTTTAATCGTGGCATGAAAGGGTTGTGCTGTATTTGGCTTGCAAAGGTTCTGGAGCTGGTGCTGGCGCACATGTCCCCTGTGAGTGTTGAAAAGGGCTGGTGTGTTTGTGCAGTACAGATGTACCTCTGACAGATTTTCAGTCTCCCCCTGTAGTCCTCGCCATTAACACACATTTACACAGAGCTCATTGGTCCCACACCAATAAATACATATCTGATACCCCCAGCCCTTTGGTCCTCAACACGCGCAAACACTCGTCTGCTGAAGTCACCCCACCTATTTGGGGACTTGCTCTTTCATTTGTCCGTCCCAGCCCATTTTCCAGCTTTTCTTTCCATCCTCATAAAATATTTATTTATTCGTTTATTTAGCTGAGCAGTTTGGTGCTCTGCTCTCAGTGTGGTGAAACAGAGGGCTGTAAAAGCAGTGACAACACCATGTTTCCCACACAAGGCTTCAAAGGCTCTGCATGAATTAAGACTGAAAACCGCACGGGTTTTTTTTTTTCCACTGGTTGCCATGATATTTGGCTATATTTAGCAACTTTTTTTAGTCAGTGCCATAGTTTTGGTCATAGTCCTGAAAACAAAATAAATGCCCAGATCTGAGGGCTTATTGGAGAAGATGAAAATATTGTGTCAGATGGCAGATGTACCCAGCACTCACCCCTACAAGCTGCTGATGGGCATATTAAAGAGGACAATCCCAGCGCATAAAAAGCACAGATTTTATTTTAATATCATGGATGAGTTGTTGTTTGTAGCCTTCATTATAATATTTATTTGCTATTTTATTTCACACACAGACACTTATCCATGGTGATTTTCATTTCACAAATTAGGCCTACAGTGACTTATACAGTTCTGAGGTGGGTCACTGCTGTTGTACCCAGAGCAAAATACTTAACCTGAATTGTCTCAGTAAATATCCAGCTGGGTAAATGTAGACTTTGTAATGATCTGGATAACAGCATCTGTTAAGCTCTTGTAGTGTAAATGTACAGTTACAGTGTCCCAAGCATGCAACCTCTTAAACCTGAGTCAGCATCCCACATTACTATACCACATCACCAGCACCAGTGAGTCTTAATACAGTCACGGTCCTAATCATGGACTAAATGATCTTCCATGATCTCAGTGTTTTTTTTTTTGTTTGTTTTTTTGTGTGGTCCTCCTCTCTTGTCAAGGACATGTCAAAAGTTACATCATGCAAGTTAAACCGCCGTGCCTGGAAATGTCTTGGCTTAATTCAGCATGGTGAGTCTCTCCAACGGAATCGATATTCTCTGCGAGGAATGTGTTTGAAGCTGCAGCGCCTGTGCAAACTGCTCTGTGCTGGTTTCGCACTGGGCCGAGGCTGAGAGAGGGTGAAGGTATGTGCGTGGAATTGCAATTTCTACCCTCGTTACCTCACGCTTAGCAGATCTAAGGGAAAGCCCCAGCTTAAGACAGCAGAGATTTCCCAGCCAGTCACCCTCACCCCCTCACCCCTCCAAAGTAAACTGAGTGCAGATGCAGGTCGAGGGGGTGAAGGGTTGTAGCTGCCTGATATCCTTGATCCGTGTTTTACCATCTCGCCCTCTAAAGCTGTTGGAATGCCAGGACTCTGTTTACGACCAAACCATCATTCTCTCCCCGACCCTCGACAGGGAAGGCTATGCTGGAGGAATGCTTTACTCTTTTAATTTCTTCTAGCATTTACACACCTGCAGTCACAGTGAGTTTGTCCATGACATCAATTCCTTACTGAGATATTCTTTCAAGCGGAAAAAAAAGAGTCGAAGTTGACAGTGTGGTAAAAAGTGCTGCCTCAAATTTGCACAGCCCCCAACGGATGCCAGTGGTAGGTAGCATCTGTAAACCAACATGTGTTGTGTGCTTGCATTTGCTGTTCCTTTCATCTGTTGGCATATACAGTAGCCTTTATACCAATGAGACTTTTTTGTGCTTTGGCATATTATAGTGTCTGCATTTGTATTCACAACAAAGAAGCCATCAAACTCTTTGCCTGCTTGTGCCCAAAACCTACAGAGGCGTTCGTTGTGCTTTTCTTGTTACTGTAATGAATTTAACTGATTGAACAGCTGTTGCTTTTTGCCTTGAATCCTGTGGTTTAATGGAAAACAAATATCTCATTAAAAATCCAGTAACATACCAGATCTGGTCATTTGGCATAAGACCACACCTATAAATTCAAAACAGTGCAGAAAATGTTAGTCTTTCAGTCTTGCATGATTTAAATGGTTGCTTTCTTTAGTCTGCCAAATGCAGTATTAAGAAAGGGCATGTTATCAATTGTGCACATTTAAATGTTTAGTTTATTATAATCCCTCTGCCTAGTGACTAGTTCAGATCTGGAGATATTATCCACCTTAATCAAATGGACATGTTTTTCTTGCTCTCAAATTAGCCCATCAATTGTTTAGCATTATGCTTAGCAGTTCTTCAGTACAGCAACTGAACTCAGGCTTTAAGAACGAATTTTTTTTTTTTTTTTTTTTTTTTTATGCAATTCCCTTTTATTATGACGAGCTGACTTACATACAGCATGTATGTTGTCAGCATAAAGTTAGGCAGCTGGCAATTTCTTTTTTTTTTTTAATGTTTTTATACATTTGACAGGCGAAGATACATACAATAAGAAGTAAGGGCTTTTTCTTTTTCTCAAACACAACAACCACTTATTCCCTCCCACTCCCTAACCTCCCCCCCATCCTACATGATTCGTTACAGATCAACAATAACACACATCCTTCTTTCTTACCATAAGCAAATAAACAAACATATATAGGTGCACAGAAAGTTAAAAGAGAAAAGAGAGAGCGACAAAAAACAAAACAAAAAAAAAAAAAAAAACAAGCAGAAAGATATTATTTCTTATGAAATGAAACGAGGCAAAAGTCAATTGTCAGAGACATACCCTTCATTTGTCCTGTAGTGTCTTTAATTTAGCTATGTAACTCCGGATGCGGCCCCAAACCAAATCAAATCTTCCGGGTGTCCCCCTCAAATTATATTTAATTTTCTCCAGATCTAGGTACAGCATGAGGTCCTTCAGCCACAGGGAAGCTTTGGGAGCAAATGGCGAAAGAACGAATTTTAAAGTGCTTCTAACTCTGCTAATCAACAGACAGCTTAACAGGTCCTTGGGCATTTAATGCTATGGCACATGGTAGGAAGGCCTCCTTACAGAAAAAGTCCTTGGGAATCCAATGGTCTGGTCCAATGGTCCTTTTTAATGGGATACTTTATTTTCTGACAGTGTCAAGTATGAAGTGTCTTGTGATTCTCCATGTCAGCTTCACACTGGCACAGGCTCCTTTTGTGTTCTGTGCTATGTCGATCTTTACTTTTTCTTCTTGCTTCTGATTAAATTAGTGGCGCTTCATTCATTTCTGAGATGGGTTTTTTTTTAACAGACTCAGCCTTAAAAATATAGCTTCTCTACAAATACACAATCATTTCTTGGTGAATTGTATTCTGGTTTAATTCTAGGTTTGCTTGTTTGTTTTCTTGAGTTTGGCTCAGAGTTATTTTGTTTGGGGCATGCTGCATAACAACAGAACCAAAAAACATGCCAGTCCCGGGCTCTGGCATTGGGCCATGCTGCAGGGCAACAGAAAATACCACCCCCCCCCCCCCCCCAAACACATGCACATATGCACACACACACACACATACATGCATACACACCACCACCACCTCAACTGAAGGTTGTAGCTCAGCCTGATGTTTTACCCTATTTCGTTGGGGCAAAATAAAATGGGCAAGATGCGGAGTGCCTGTAACAACTTTCCTTCCCATAAACTGTAATCAGCTACAGTTTATAGCCAGACTGGAGGGCTTACATTCCGACAGAACACCAGGGGTGCAATGCCTGGACAGCCATTATTTTAGCCTCCTCACAAATGCCTCATTTTAGTGACTGTTCCATTAAAAGTCTGGAAGGGGTGACTGTTGAAAGCGTGAACACACCGAAGTCTGTACCCCTCGATAGTGATGACATTAGATGGCTCTTGACTTTGTTTCATGCCAGCCTTGACACTCATGTCATGTTCCATGTATACTGTGCAATCCACACCTTAAGTGATGCATGCAAAATTTGCATGGAAAATCCAGAGGATTTGAAGTTGTTAGGTTATTTAAAAAGCTGTCTGAGCAACACTGTGCGTTCCTAGGTGGGGGTGTGAAAAGCTGCTGTTTAAGGTTCAGTCCTCAGTCCTACGAAAAAGAGCGAAGCGTGGCAATTTGCTGGAGAATATGCAGATGCCGGTTGCTAAGAATAGCGAATTGAGTGCTTCTCGACTACAACACGCACATCATTATCATCACCACTGCTGCAATTATCAGTCTCCAATTATAATCACATTACTTATAATATTATTATTCAGTTTAATGCTTAATTTTTTCTTCATTTTACAACGGAACAGAATTTAAATGTTAAGCCAAGCATCAATGGCTAGGTTTATTTTCAGTTTCTTTTTGATAAGAATAATATCACCAGTCAACAATTACTTTTTTTTTTTACACATTCAACTTACAACACGATACAGAGAACCATTCTTATCGGGATAATAAACTGGTGACTTCTAGAACATACTGATGTAAGCAGTTGAGGATTTAGATAAGGTATGCATAAGGCTGATTTGTGCTTCAAATTTGCATGCCAATGTGAATGCATGTGTGGACATGGCAGTTGCCTCAACCAGCTGAAGACCCTTCATGCTTGTTGCATTTGTGCATGGTAGTATGTGTCCCTATGTACCAATGACCAAAATAGTTCCAACAATAGTTCCTATTGGTTAATTTGCTTTTGAGCAGTATTCATCATTAATCAGTCATCAAACATGGAGATTTCCTGTGTAGCCTCTGATTACAGAATCGGGCAGGAGTACAACAGGCAGTGCAACCCTCTATGGGAATGCCCGTTACGGTTGACGGGAATGACGATTACTGTCATTTCTTTTTTGTGAAAGTCACGGCCACACTATGTCCAAGGTGCATAAATCAGCCCTTGCATGTTTATCGGCATATTGACATAATTTACAAAAAGAAAAAAAAATCATTTTCACAATACAAAATGCACTGTACATTGCTCTGTACAGGTAACTAGTACCGTACACAAAGCTCTATAAATGTGATGGAATAGAATTTCACATTGCTAGGGAAACTGGGAACCCTGTCCACTTGAGGGCTTTTTAAGCCTAACGTTCCCTATTGTTTATTACAGAAACATACCAATTATGTTTACAATCTGATGATATTAGACATATGAAATCTATATGATATTTATGATATTGCTCACTAGTTTCAAGACTTGATTATTTTCCTTGCCCTGGGAAGATTAAGTATGCAGGAGGAAAAGGAGAGATAAAAGAAAATACAGCAATATCAGAATCATGTGCTGCTATTTTAGAAACCGTGTCAATATTATGATGACTGGAGGGAATTGAGTTGGAATTTGACTGAATAATCATTTAATGTTAAAGGAGCACTGGTGTCAAAACCTAAATGTAAAAAGTGGAACATCAGCCAAAATCCTCACATTGTTAGTGAGAGAACTGGCATGCTGAGAAAATGTTTTGGATTAATTTTTGAATTATTCAGAAGACTTCATACATGTGTCAAATCTGAGAACTGAGGGCAAATCATGGCTGGCCAGCATTATTTTTATTTAGACTTACGGCTGAAAGAGAACTATTTTTAAATGACTCCTTACCCTTGAAAGTGTTTTTCAACTTCAAAGACAACAGCCTCACTCTGATACAGCTTTCCATCTCTGCCGAAATTAGTCATGCTTAATTATTCATTTTCCATCAAAGGAGCATAACCACGGAAAAATTAACACCAGCTAATGGGATTTCAGCAATTGTGTCAGTAAACAAATATGAAAAAAATGGGTAAATCAAAGAAAATAAACAAATCACTGCAATTCATTTTAATAAGGCAACAAACAAAGGCCTCTACAAGTTGTTTACTTTTCTACGTGCCTTTTAAGTGAATTAAGTTTGTAAATGCAGCTTAACAGGAACAAATCAATCAACGTATGCGATCAAGAGGAGAACGGACAAATCTGAGAGGCCCTTTCCTATGTGAGAGAACAGAAATTTACATATGAAGCTTTTACAGTTTACATCCATCTGTGTACCCTTTCACAATTAAATAGCATCACATTGGCATTACCAGAGTAATAGTAATGTGTAAAAAAAAATCATTTTCAACGACAATAAAATTTATGCGTTAAACATAAACTGCAATAAACTGAGACCTGACTTAGATATACTGTATATCTTTTTCACAATGTATGGTGTTTGAAATGATGAAGGGGTTTAGCAGTGCTGAAAATGAAAATGTTTCAGCTGTTTCTGAGGTAGGCCCAGAAGCCCTGCCAGGCTGGTAGAGAAATTGATTGCAAGCCCTAAGATGCGTTCAGTCTGACTGGGGCTCAAACATGTGGAGCTGTTAACTGGAAACGGAGATTAGCGGTGACCCCTTGCTGCTTGTTGAGGAGATACTCGGGCACGGAGAAGTCATTTTACTTCCACAGAGGGAGCGAGAGGTGATGAGACAAGTGCAAATCCGTAAGATTACCATTTCATGCACCTTGAAGGCACAGGGTTGGGAGACTGCCTGCTATGGCAAACTGGCAACCGAATCATGCGTTGCCCGAATGGGCATGAATGGTATTTTTATTCATACGAGGGAGGTCTGTGAGATTAGAGATGCATACCTCGCTACTAAGGGAGAGTGAGGTTTCTTGAACCCCGCAAGAAGTGGACCTACTTTTTGCTGTCAATCACTGACTCGACGGAAAAAATCAAAACACTACAACTGGTTGAAATCAGCGGGTTACTGAAATCATGCAATGGCTCCACCCATTCTAGAGTGATAGCCTTTCTCTGTCATCATTGTTTGCTGCCTATTATCATTTTTTATGCCTCCACTGCATGATGTTGGAGCAGAGGATTGCTCACTTACACTGTGATTGGACTCTGCTTTTGAAGGAGAACAGGGGAGAGGAGGAGAGAGCGGAGCTCTGCTGTAAATCTGCTATGATTGTAGAGTCCTGGTGGCAGCTCTCCGATTTCCGGCTTAATAAATGAGCATGTTTTCACATTTTACCCGTGCACTTGCAGTATGTTCCTATTAAGCGGCGGCAGTCTTACCTTTTCGATTCCATTTCTTTTTATTAAAACATTTGTCACCAGGTTCCTGCATGCATCCACATTAATTTCCGAGCTGTTGACACAAGCAGCGCTGCATGACGGCATCAGACTGACAGCTGAAACCGTAAATCTACTGACAGGAAACCATGGTGTGAAGTTCAGCTGCCTGCAGCGATGCCTCATGCTGTTGGAGGAGGCTCTTACAGTAGATGCACACAGGTACTGTGGACAAGAGCACAGGCACATTACCTTGTGACCTTTGCCCCCAGGTGCCCCCTGCTGCTATCTCTGTGTTTAGGTATCTCAACATATTTACTGTGGCTACATTATCATGTGTACCAGTGTATTCTATTCAAGTGAGCAATTTTAAAAATCTGTTCAGTATTCAGATGTGCAGTACTCAGCTGATAGCTAGGCAATAGAGGCTTTTGGGGTTAAATATTAGATTTATCCTACATCCTGTGTCTTTTGTAGTATGTTTCATAATGGTATGTGGTGATCATTTTCTGTTATTAATAGTGCTGTTAGAGGAAGCCCTCATCCTGGCAGACTTGCTTTAGATACAGCAGCTTGAGGTTACCCCTCAGTGTTTTGTTTTTAAGAAAGTGTGGGAAAATGCCAGTTTCAAACTCTCACATGTGAATGAAGGATGCGAGATATTAACACCGGCCTAGCACATAAAAATCATCATTTCCCTGGGAACGGCTGCAGAGGGTTTTGTTTTTCACAGAGGCGGGACGAGCCATCACGGGTGCAGGTGGTTTTCATGACCTCCCCGCTGTTTCCAGAGAATTAGGGTCATAATGGCTCGTTTATGTCTTAATATACACAATCCAGGTGTTGGCAATTTGTCTGTAATGAAGTGCTGCCCTGCGTGGAACGCTGTAAAACAACAATCAGGTTCGATCACGACACGTCTCCCGCGCGGCAGCATGCCTGGAGAGAAGCACTCTGTTTGAAGAAACAGCGCCGAGGCAACTAGCATGTGTCTGCAGCGCACACCTCTGAATGGATGGGTATTAGCGATACGGGACCATGTCTAATTCCAGTAAACTACTGTTTAAAAAAAGGCTGCCATATTCCCTGCAGAGGAGGTGCTGGGAAACTCCATCTTAATAAGATTCTGGACCCAGGAGGGGGAAAGAGCCAAGTGCTCCTCGGAGCTGGCACCATATAACAAGGATTTATGAACTTCATTAAACCACATCTTTGTTTATTGGGTTCTGTGGTATTTGGCTCATATTAAGAAAAATAGAAGGCACATTACAAAATATCTAATCAGCATTAATTGCAAACAGATCTGCTAAGCTCTATCCTCCTTCTTTAAATCAATTTTAGGTTTTGTCCACAGTCTGTAATTTCAGGAAGACACAGTCCTTTGTCCTTGTGGACCTCAGATCAAGTTATCTGTACATAATATATTGTACATTTTACACGCATTTGTGATTTTGTTTTTTACTCTCTGTGTTTGCAGTGTCCACCAATAGACATAGCTGCATTTGTGTGTGGCCTAATAATTTAATCATTTCTACCCAGTGAGCAGGCCTTTGACAAACAGCGGTGTGTCACAGCGGTAAGATGGCAGTGAGAATGAACCTGTTTCCTCTCAAATGAAGCATTGTGAAGCACTGATGTGTGACAGGTTGCTGGATCATAGAGGAGACGAGGTTCTGTCCAGCTGGGGATCGCTGACCCTTCTCTGCACGCACACACACACACACACAAGCAATTGTTTTACATTCTGCTGTAGCGGTTAGAGATGCTGGCTTGTAACAAGAAGGTTGTCTTTTCAAATTCCGGGAGGAATGTTGCTGCAAGGTTACTAACTAAAATTACTTCAGTTCAGCTGCTACTATATATATTTTTACTGTGTAATATGTAAACCATAAGCTGAGTTTGCGTGTCTCCTAAACAAGTAAAAATGCACTGTGGTAAAATTTAAACACTCTTTATATTCAGTATTCCAACATTTAAGATTATAGTCAGCTTTGACTAGCTTTGGATGTTCACCATATACAAACAGATCAGAAATGAATATGTTCAGAATGTAAAGAATAGCAGAGCTGTGTTCTTCTATTAAGAATGACTGACTTATTAGCCTATTTCTTCCTAAAGTCTTGGGATTCATTTTCAATATTGTGTTGGCAGAAGAAATCTGATAACAATTCTATTTCCAAATCAGTCGCACCCATTTCCCTTTCAGACAATCACTCAAGGTTAATTTGATCGGTACGTTCCACAGAAATTCATTTTCCATGAAAATGCCCTCTTCTGACCTCAACAAAAAACAGCCCAAACCCCAGAATAAAGACAGTTCCATGGTATTGAAAGGTCGCTGACTCTTCTATTGAGGAGATGGGATATTGGAATTGCTTATCTGTTCTTAATTAAAGCTTCTATCCAGAAAATTTGACAAAAAATGTTTTTTTTTTTTTTTTTTATTAAACACCCCCAATGGAAATGCATATGGATAGCTAGATACACGGACACTTTATTTTTCTGCATGCCGTATAGATGGCTATATTCCTCCCCTAATTCTTGCTCAAACCAACTGACATAATTGCACAATATAACATTGATGGTTTTCAATGGAATGCTTTGACTCTTGCCACCTATAGGTTCCGTCCTATAGCAGTGTGGTTAACATCCACAGTGGAGTCCTAGGGGGAAGAGAGTGCTGTAACTGACGCAGGGTTCTCCACAGGAAGTTTGTTGGTTACCTTCCACAGGGGTCAAAGATGAACAGAAACATCCCAAGGGGGATTGCTGTGATTGAGAGGAAGCACATAACATGTGTATAATCTATAATTCACTTAGGCCGGTCTGTGGTTTAACCACAGTAAGTTTTGGCCTCAACCTAACAAATTAGAGTTTGTTTTCGTTGTTTTTTTTTCTTCCAGTATATTTTTCACAGATTTCAGTGGCTGCACATTCTCATAATTTTGATGTGGAAAATGGGAAACAAATGAACACAACAACAGTTGACTGAATGAGATTCCTTCTGTCTTAATGCTTGTGTTCCCATGTGAGGACAAAGGCAACTAAAACCTGCCTTGAAGGTGCGCAAGGTCCCCCTGACAGGAACTTGGCAGTCTCCAAGGGCTACGGGCAGCTGGGAGCGTGTGCACTCTGGGCGGGTGTATGAGGGGGTGCTCCTGGCTGCAAGCACTGTGGCACAGTGCCACGCTGCCGTTATTAAATGAACCTCACTCAGTGACACCGGTGGTACAGACATGACCAGAGGGGGTGAAGTGTCAACCGCCGCTAAAAGAAGTCGCAGCACCGTGACCCAAGCTGCCGACACCGTCAGACTTTAACCGCCGCGGCCTTCTAGTTGTCAGCCACGACGTGGAACATCAGCAGCCCTGACAAGGGAGCAGTCGTGGGAGGCCGCACACTTCACTCCGCTCTGATCAAAAATCAATCGCAATCTCACTGTACTCGGAACCCTGAGAGGGGCTCGCAGGAATCGGTCGTTGGAGCGGAAGGACACAAAAGTGACGCGAACAGCAGTGTTGACTTTGGTGGTTTCCTGATCATTTTCAGCAGCCCGGGTTTATTTTTTTCACCTCTGTATTGATTTTCTTTTTTTGGATTTCTTTCTGTACATCCTAGTCTGCAGGCCGTTCACAAATGATTTACAGACTCCAGATGGAGTGCTGAAGGAAAACTTGTTCAAGTCTGTTTTTTAGATACATATTTAAAAAGTGGAGCTGTAAAAATACCATAATTTTTTTTTGCACTACATTACCAGTATACCTAAATCTATAGCAAAATGATATTAAATAATACAATAATAATTTGGATCTATAAATTAGCAGTCCTAATTTCCCGATCACTTTAAGCTCATAAGGGGGAAGACAGCTGGCTCAATGAGGTTGAGTGGCCAGAATCTTTTCAAGTGGCTGCACTGCATTAGATTTCAGTAGCTGTATGGAAAACAATGTGGACATCTACCACAATCTCAAACTGTCTGCCACTCATGCCATGATTGAGAGGTTCTAGTGTGTATGGTGGAAGGAGCATCCCTCTGACAGGGGCTTCCTGTCTGGCAGGACGGATCGCTCCTCAGCTGTGCGCCCTCTCCCCAGAGCCCTGTGCCCGCCGTGAGTCCATTATGATCCTATTGATCACAGAGCTCTGAGCTGCCGCAGGTCGTGAGCCAGCCTTTCTGTGCCACCGGGGTGATAAGCCATTACTTTTCTGAGATAGCTCGATGAGCATTAATACCCATCGGTGTGGAAGAATTTACAGTGCCAGTCCACCCGTGAATATGGTAAAGGTGCACTCCCAGAGCTCTAGTCTCCAGTCTCAGTCAGTCATACCTTCCATCAGGCTGCTCTTTGGTCCAAAAGCAAAGACATAAACCACAGGGCCTCTGCATCCTCTCAAGGGGGGATCTCAGTTTGCTTTCACAGCCGTTGGGCTCGTCCCTTGGAGGTGCCAGCACCTGCTGTGTTAGTAAGAGCTCGGGTTAATTCCAAAGACCGAGGTCTAATGAATATGTCCTTACCAGGTTTTCTGCCTGCGCAGTTTTTATTTAGCACTGCAAGATAGCTGTGAGAGTCACAGCAGTGCTTTCTCAGGAATTAATAGAATTTCTTGGCTTTCAATTTCCCAGCAATACATTCTCTAGATTTAATTTAATCTGCCGGCTCACGGATCCCCACTACAGTAATACTGACTCTAGAACTAATTGAATTTGCTGGCACCACAATCCATAGCTATATGTTCTAAGGACTGTATTGATTTTTCTTCTTTTTTTTTTTTTGGATCGTAGATCTTTGCAGCTCGCTTTCACTCAAACGGACTGGTACTGCTTCATCCAGGGCCGCCATTTTATTAATAAGTTGCTGTATTACAGGGCCAGAGATTGCTGTCACCCTGTACATGTGACACTGATTACTTCTGCTCAGGCCGAGGTGCAGGCCGCCCTGTGAGACCATTGTAAACACATGTTTACCTCCACTCCTGTCACATGCGCATTGCATTATAATTGCATATGCAGCAACTAAAATCCTATTAGGTTTAATTAGGCTGAAAAGTAATTCAAATGGAGTCCTATCAAATGTTCACTCAGGATGCTAACAAGGATGGGGGGAGAAGGTTGAAGTAGAATTTCAAAATGTCAACCTGCTCTCGGTAAAACACAGAGTTGGCACAGATTGACTATTAATTATGAGCTCCGGGATAATGTCACTTGTTTGCGACAAAGAATAGAATGATTGATGTGATGGATGTCAGCCTTGAGCAGCTGGTGTGAAAATAGTCTAGTCATTGAGAAACACAATCATCTTGCGGAGGTACGTAGTTGGTGACTGTGCACTCAAGGCAAAGTCAAACCCCTGCTGTACTTCTGGAAGCGTACCACAGAACTGAGCTGATTGGCAGGGTATTGGCGGAGGAGACAAAAGGCCTAGATGGCTGCTAATGCCTCTGGGACAGAGGCCTCCTTCCTTATGGGATGACCATCCCATGACCAAGGCTCCTGAGATCACCTTTTCAAAGAGAAGAAACCGTTTGCCCACTGCAATGGCCACTGGGATTGATATCTCTGCATATATCATGTATCAGGATGAGGGGCTTGTGATGACACCTGATGAGTGATGGGTTCAGTTGAGCGTTTGGATCAGTGCTGATTTTTGTACCACGCAGTTGCACAGCCTACCCACTGCTGATATGATTTCTGCAGACATTTTTGTGACAGTAAGAAGTATTTGCTTTCAAAATGCATTATGCAGGTCTTTTATATCGCACCCCTGTCCCGTGTACCATAGCTTCATTGATGGAAATATAACAACATTTTCTAAGGACAATGTTGATATTTGACTTTCAAAAACATTAAAAATTTGGAATCACACAAATGTGATGTCCACTGCTGCCCCCACTGGTGATTAAGTGTGTACAAGAAGTCTTAGAGTGATGCCCTTAAGGTGATTCTGTCACTGTGCAGTGTGTGTTATGCTGGTGTATTCATGAGCAAAGAACTTGACCTGAACAGCTTAAGCAAATATTCAGCTGGATAAGAAGTAACAAATAAGCTCAGCAAATTGCTCTGGATGAAGACACCTGACAAAATAATTATATGGGTCCTAAAACTTGCAGCTGAAGTTGCTGCAAGAGTTAAGAGTTCACAAATTGTGCACGCATGTACTAGCATGTTTACATAGGCAGCAACCTTGTCTTTTTAAAGCATATTTATTTTGTCTTAAGTGCAAGGAAAGTGTTGTGAAAATGTAAAAAGAGTTAGGACTGTCTCAGATTTGTTGTTGACAGTAAAGGCCAAACCACATGTCCTTAAACTACCTCCTAAATCCCTTAAGAGCCTCCCCTTTTGCTTGTGATCAAGCCAGTTAGACTTAATGCCCAGGAAAAAGAAACGGTTTGTGTGTGTGCGTTTGTGTGTGTGTGTGTATGTGTGTGTGTATGTGTGTGTGTATGTGTGTGTGTGTGTGTGTGTGTGTCTGCGTGCATTTGTGTGTGCCTGTTCATGTGTGTGTTGCATGTCTTTAAAAATATTTGAGCTGCCAAACACAGTACTGGTTGTGCCAGCACAAGGAAGGCTTTAATTCAATGGTGGAGAGCAGGTGATAGCTTGCTTGTAAGATATAGCCGTACATAGCTCTGGAGCACGCTTGCCAGAGCACATTCATTATGAAGACATTCATTTCACTTGGCTAAAGTTAAACTCAAGTTGACTCTTTGAGCTCCTGTGAGACTTGATACTGTGCAAACAGTATGCCGGATGTTTCTTGAAAGCATTGCCACCGAGCTTTGGGCCATGCCCTGGAGATAGGGATCTCAGATTGATGATGTTTTCCAGCCGAAATGGCCTGGGAAGCCGAGACCAGGTGTTTCCCGGGTAGAAATGGTGGCATGCCATTGTTTCTCCTCCCTCTTTGAAGTTTTGGTTCCGTAAATTAGTCCTTTGTAACATGATGCAAATTCATATTTGCTCTTATTTGCAATTCAGATAATCTAGAATGAATAATCTGTTACGACATTCAGACAACTAAAAAAGCAATACATAACACAATGATTTCAGTCTTTTCTGTGTAATCTTGCCTAATCTCTTAAAACAAAGAAGATAGCCATAGACTGGAATTAAACTCAAATGTGATTCACCTTTAAATAATAAAATAAAAAGCTACCTTTCTGAAGACTAAATATTGGATCCTAAGGTAAACTCTTGCAATTAATTTTAATTAATTTCAGTCAATTTATCTATCTTTCTTCTTATTTACCTTTCTGTCTGTCAATTGTAAGATAGATAAATGCAACAAAAGAAGCACAGTTTGTAATTAAAGCAGTTGCCAAAGAAATAAACAAATAATTCATTAAATAAAGTGATTAATCATCGCTCTATCAATCAATAGATAATCAAGCCAAACAAAGGAGGCATAGTTTGCCGACAGCAAACAGTGTGTGACTCCTTTCACGTATCTTCTCCTCTGCAGAAAAGCCACTGTCACAAGTCACTCCGGGGCTGATTGGCATTCTGGGAGGAGTGGTGGCCGTCGGGCTCATTATCGGCGTAGTCTTCACCGTGTTCGTGGTCTACCACCGGCAGCAGAAGACCGAATGTACTGAGACGGACAATGACCTGTGAGTATTGAAGCACCAGTGCATCACTGAGGTTAGGCTGGCTGACAGGAGTCAACATATGGAACCTGGTGCCTTGGAGAGGATTCAGGATAGACAGATGGTGCAATGCCCACTACTACACAAAGTTTCAATCACAGATATTGACATTCTGCTCTGACTGCTTCACACTGAAAGTTCCATCTCTGCCATTGAAGAAGTAACAAATATTCTTTGCTGGCTTATTATGAATATTCTTGAAGAGGCTCAACAGAACATAACTGATTACCACAGCAATGCAAATAGCCCCTTGAACCTTGTGTTAACAACTGGAACCTCCTGTACAAGAAAGTACAGACAACCATAGGAACCCAGGAGCTGAGAAGCTGTTCATCTGTGGCACATGCTGAAAAGTACAGTGGTTTTGGAAAGTATTCAGCACTCTTCACTTTTTGCACACTTTGTTGTGTTATAGACTTAATCTAAAATGAATTTAATATATTCTTATGGCTGTCAGTCTATACACAATAACCCATAGTGACAAAGCAAAAAGATGTTTTTGCAAGTTTATTATTTTATTGAGAAGTGTGAAAAAGTGAAGGGGCCTGAATACTTCCCAAAGCCACTGTAGTTCTCCAGAACTGAGAAGGACACAGACAGCATCCTATCACAAAGGCAGTGACGTTTGCATGTGAAGATCCTCCTTCATAAAGAGGCAGAGGTCACCTTTTTTAAGTTAATGACAGCAAACAAGGAGAAGAATCTGAAGCATTTGCATGTCTCAGCAATCCTTTGGGCTGATTATTTGGTCGGCTTGATTACCAAAGTAGTGACAGCAAGCTTGGTGTATAAGGGGGTTACTTGATTGCGGCTGGGGCTTGATTTGTCCATTTTGCATGAGATGAGGTAAGGGACGCCTCACTGACTGCTGATTGCACGCATCACATTATGTTCACACTTAGAATTATTAGTCCTTGAGTTACTAGGCGATTTTCAAATAATTACAGCAGTTGGCTTCCTCATGTAATAATCCATATTAAAATTAATGGACAGTGGAGCATCAAGAAGAAATGTATCTGTTTAATCATTAATACTTTTGGAAAAAATTAACCATTTTGGGTAAAGGTTTTTTAATGTTAATTAAGAATGTTTGACATTAATTAGATAATGACTGAATTCATTAGACAGAGGGGTGATTGGGCACAGGTGATGTGGTGATTTCAGCTACTGAATGTCTGTATGATAAAAATACAGATAGGTGCCTTAAGGCCCTGCTTGTGAAGAAAAAAATACCTTCGTGCCATTGACAAGCTGGAGGCTGGACTGTATCAGCATGCTGTTTCTCACTCACTAGGGTGTTCACAATCATCAGTTTCTAATCTGGCAAGATGTTACATGCAAACGCAGTTTGTCAATGGTAAGTGACGATTTTTGAGGCAATGAGTCACAACACCTTGGCGTGAACAACACATTGTCATTGTCCAGCTTCATGACCGTGTTCACACTGCAAAAGCCTGCGTCATTGTAGAAATGCGCACTTGAAGTTAGGTATAAAAATATACAAATGAAAGATGACCGATTGCAAATACCTAAAGGCAAAAATGATTCTAGTCCTAAAAGTTTTTGGAAATTTTTTTAAACTCATTTGGCATAGAGGAAAGTAAAATGGTAGATTGTAATTGTCAGTGATTTTTTTTTAGGAAATAATCTCATGTTATTTGTCCACTTCATTCTGATCATATATATATATATATATATATATATATATATATATATATATATATATATATATATATATATGACAGCATAGATACAGTTATAGATACAGTTTTGTAAATAATCCTCGCCAGACTGATCTGAAGGCAGAACCTTCTTACATGATGGATGATTCTTCTCACAAAGATTACAATGTACCATAAAATTATGTTAAGCATACACCCTGTCTGAGTTCTCATACACGTAAAAAGATATACTTTTCATCCCCAAAGCCTGATTACTGTCTGGAAATGTTTACAGTTCCTCTTCAAGGCAAGCACTGCACTTTAATTACTGTGCCATTCTGTATGGTTGTGTTTTGAGTGCCTTATAAATGAGCTAGTATGAGCTTATTTATGATAAGGGCTGTTACGAAACAAAATGCTATATAAAAACAAATGATGAGCAAAGCAGACTGAGACTGAAATGCAGAAATATTGGCTGAATTTTTGATTGCTCATTATCTGCTTTCTAGAAGAGAACCTTCTAGCATACCCTTGTGATGTGTTTATTTTGAGACTGTTATCATTTTCTGGCAGTTTTCCTTGAATGAAAAATCCTTCTAAAATGAGGTTTACACATTATTTGTTTCAGCGTGGGGCCTTGATGATTACATATGAGAATGGAGTCATGTTTATATAGTAATCATAGGTTTCTATTCTTTTTTCATGATCCTTGCTTGGTATGTCCTGCGTTTCTAGTAAAAACTGACTTGGACTGCCCTTTTAGTCTTAAGAATTGAGATAAGCTGCAGTTGTCACAAAGGTCAATCAAGCATGTAATGAGCTAACTGTATAAGGAGTGTCTGTCCTCTCTAACTGCCTCAAAGTCAGCACCTGTTTGGGAAGCGCAATGGGGTATGCCTTCTTTCTCAGGAAAACACACAGGGAGAACATGATGATGACATCTTTCAGATTGCATGCAAAGCTGCTGCAAAACGAGGAGTGTTTTTGCCATCCAGATTCTTATTTAAACATATCCAGGCCTAATGTTTACCAAGGTTATCCAACTGGCCTGCAGAGACGGGTTAAAGAAAAGTGGGATTATTTGTTTTCTGGGAAAATCACCGGAGGAGCTAGGGCAATGATGCACAATGTCTGGCTTTACATCAACCTGAGCTCTTAATTAACTAGGTGATCTAATTAGTATGCTAATTTTGTGATGCAGATCTAGATCCTGTCTAATGATGAGTGAAAAGATTGAGAATCCCTCAAGGGTTTGGTTCACATACGGTTAATCATAAAACACTAGAGCCAAATACTTTATTGCGCTTGAAGGATACAGATGTGTTCAACTTTTCCTGGAAGAATATGTATTGAAGATCCACTGTAATCTTTCCAAGCGTGCCTTTTGACTCTGGCAGAAACATTGCACACAAACAGAAAACTCAGTGATTGAACAAATATGGTTATTTCCTTGCCAAGTGCCCTTCTATGATCAGACAGTAAATTATGCTCTGAACTCTTACTTTTTTTGTGAACAAGTTTTTATTTATTTATTTTGTATCTCACTGTACTCACGTTTTACATGGATATCATCATACATACAATTCTAACACCCAGAGAGATACAGACTTTCCCCATCAACAGCCACACCCCCCCCCCCACACCACCCTCGAGTGGTGCCCTTCTACAAGTCACTATCCACAGTCCTTGTATGTCAGTCACATAGCTACCAAAGAACCCCAACGTAACAGAGAAGTGACTGATTCCGCTGCCTCATTCCATGCCTTCACTGTTTCTTCCTGGGCCCCATGGATCCTGGCAACTGATAACTCCATATAAATAACATCAAGATAGCTCAGGACCCAATGGTGCCATAATAAGGAGTGAGGGGGCTCCCACCTCAGTACCAGTAACCTTTTGGCTGCGGTCAGACCAGCTAACCATACCCGTTTCTGATGTTGGGAGACATCCAGGTCTGTGTCATTATTCAATAATAACACTTTGCATGAGAGAAGAATATTCTTCTTTAACACAATAGATAAAGTCTGGGAAACCCATTTCCAAAACATCAAAACCCCAGAACACTCCCAGGACATATGTAAAAAGGTGCCCATGTTATCCCCCTGGCAGAAAGTACATAAAGGACTAGGGTACATCTTCATTCATTTAGGTCTCTACTTAGGGTTGCCACCTGTCCTGGTTTTGCCGGGATTGTCCTCTTTTTGAGCAACTGTCCCGGGAAAAATAATAATCTTTCCCAGGACACGAATTGTCCCGTTTTTTTGCAAACAAAGTTTCAAATTTTTTTGTAATCATAGTTTCAAATAAAACCTCATTTGGTTTCCTTCTACTGCTATTCTGTTTTCTTCCCGGTTATGTTTATACATCCAATCCTGTGCCCGTAATAGGGTAAAAACGGGTAAAACACAGCAATAATTGGCCATCATTTTATTTGATTAGTAGTGGAAATACGAAAGTTTACCTTATTGCCTAGAAACTGCCCGGGCTGTCTGTCTGCCGCGCACATCCACATCCACGACCCCACCTTGAGTTCAGTTGCTAGCTAGAGGTAACATTATTTATTTTTTTTTACTTTCTATTTATTTTGTCAGTTTTCTGAAATGGGGGGAGGGACAGACGAGGAAGACGGCAAAACAAAATCGGACGAGCCACCAGCGTCAAAGAAAAAACGATTTACAATGTACAACTCAGACTGGTTGAAAAGAGAAAACTTTTCTGAATGGGTAAGGCCCACCTAAGGAGACCTGCCACCTGTGTTTTGTGTCCAGCCAAAATTTCAGTTAAATATGAAAGAAACACAGTGCTGGAAATCATGCAATAACAAAGAAGCACCAGTTTTGTATTAATAAAAAAGGTCCAATTGTCCCGGTTTTTCACAAATCAAAGGTGGCAACCCTATCTCTACTCCAAATAGGTATCATTGCGAAAGGTTTGTATGAGGCCTGTAAAATAAAAATGTAAATTAAAGACACCAATCCTTTCGATTTATGCTTAACAACAAATAGATTATGCATTGGATGGAAGAGTAAACTTTATCCCCAGGGGACACCATAGGCACGCATAGCAGAGTGAAGTCTCAGACACAGAAAAAACAAAGAGCCTGGAAGATCGTACTGTAACTGCGGGTCTTGGAACGATTGAAGGCCATTATCGTTAAAAACATCAGATAAAATGTGAATGCCCTTGCTGCAAAAAACCAACGAGGACAAATACAATATATGGACAGTGGTA